>NC_056745.1:233090835-233390835 GCF_019279795.1 Protopterus annectens
AGGGCCTACGTAAGCCTAGCCAACAAGGTTCCCTGGCTTACGCCACCCAAGAAAGTTATTTTCCTGTGCCACTGTCAAGCAGAGACACAGAAGTGATCCCCAGGGTGTATTTCCTATTTCCCATCCACTCAAGATTTTTATTGAAGAGTGCTAACGAAGAACTTTGTTTGACATAGATGGGTAGCCTGTTTCAGAGTATGGGAAGTCTCTGGGACAGGAATCTATCCCTCCAGCGTGTCCTGTTTATTGTGGTGACAAGGTTTAGGTCCCTAGAGCATGTAGCTCGGAGGGATTGGGATTTCTTTAGATGTAGCATGTCCAACAGCTCTAGGTTTGACATAGCTTTATATGTTAGGCAGAGATCACCTCGGAGTAGGCGATATGCTACGGAGTAAAGCTGGAGTCTTCATTCGATTCATATAAGAAAAGCATTAACAAAACCAATGTGATGTTTAAAAAATATAACACTTTCCTGTTAAGCATTCAGAAGCTTGATCTGTTCTAGACACTGTTTTTTGTTTTTCAGTCTTACAATTTTACTTTTCACCACAACAAAGAAATTCTTAGATTCTCACTCTAAGTTCTTTGAGGGAATGTTCATGGATATACCCATTCAACTGAATATGTGACTTCATAAATTAAAATGAACTGATTAATGATACTGCCTATTATTTCACTATAGCATCTCTTTGCTAGCTCCTAACATGTTACTACTCTAACTGATGCAAATGTACATAGTGATTTCTGTTGACTGTTTTCTTAAATCTTTTTTCTATTGTATATAAACTATTCCTTTGTTTTCAGTGTATTTTTTATTGTATAAATTATTTTTTTTCACTTGATTTGTGTTCACATTCTGGGCTGAGACTGAAATCGGTCCATTGGAATCAGTGGTCTATTCCAGTTAACAAATTGTATAAATGAATAAATATTATGTTACATAATAAAACTGCACAGTCATATCTGTCTGTAGAATCCCTCTTTGTTGTTATAAACTCATGTAGAAGTTTGTCTTACTTGAAAACTTGGTACTAAGCCATAGTGAACACATGACACCAATCCGTTACACCAATCCTGTACCAGGCATAAGAGATATCATGGAAGGTCCCAGTTCACAAGTTCCTGCATGCTTATACTGTTAATGATGTGCAACATACCCTTAAACACAAGTAGTGGGCAGAGATATGAGATATAAGAATACCTCCTCTATTGTAAGATGGTTTAGAAGACTTGCTATGAAATCATTATGTATAACCTATCCTCTAGCTCTTTGCCAAAGCTGGATGCTCCTCATTAGCTTCTGGTGCATGAAGCCCTGCCTATCCATAGTGGCAGTCATCTTAACTTGTCACACTGGCAACAGCAGCTGTTCCATATATTTCCCTCCAGATGTCAGTGATGGGCAGCTCTTGTAGGCCTTCTTTCCCTCTTGGTAGCTATCCCAATCCCAGATTAGCCTCCTCTTTTCTCACCTACTAGTAACTAGAGTAACTGAAGAGTCTCCTTTACTACCTGTCAGTAATAAGAGTTTTTTGCTGGCCACATTCCCACCCATAGTCAACAACGTAATCCTAGATACACCTCTCCCACCAAGTTCCCCAGTGTAAGTGACTGATTCACAGCCCTTGACATCTGGATCTCTCCTGATTGCAATCTATGAATTCTCCCAAACCAGGAGACTTCCAGATGGTGATCAATGATGTCTGCCTATCCCAGTGCCCCTCCTTCTGGTGATGGACAAAGTCCCCTTGCATCAACTCTTGTGGTAGCCAGTGAAGCCTCTTAGCCCCAAAATCTTCCGTCTGTCTTCAGTGAATTACCTTATCTCTAGTTTGTTTTTTTCTAAACAAGAAATATCTTTATTAAATTATCATGAATGACATAGGCAATCTTACACTATAAATGAAAATAAACCATACCGACACAATCTCAGCTGCAAACATTATACATTACAAACCATGCCTACACAACTGTAGCTGCAAGCATTATACATCACTCATAATATATCCAGTCATTATCAGTCAACCATTACATACCTCATTCAGTTCCTGCCTTCTTTTAAACCTCATTTTCCTCTGCATGTATTGATCCCATACTTCCCATTTTTCCTATGTAATTTGCTCCTACCATTTTCTAAAGTTCCCAATTCAGTTGTTTTATCTCTGTTACTTTCTTCACTACTTCTATTAAAATTGGTTTAGATTTTGATTTCCATTTTCTAGTAATTGCTTTTCTGGCAACCACTATAATTAGAATCAGCAAGACCTTACTATCTCTAGGCAGTTCCAATTCTATATCATAGCTCAAAAAAAATCATTTCCTTAGTTACAATAATTTGCTCACTCAGCATGACCAACAGAGCAGTCTGCAGGGAATCTTTAAAGTCTGCCAACTCATTACACTCCCAGAAAATATGTTCTTAGTTACCTCTTTCTTCCTCATCACACCTCCAACATTTGCTGTTTACCTGAGGAAATATTCTTGGAAGTCTACTTGGGGTATAAAAATACCAATGCAAACACTTCCAGGCAAAGATCCTAAATCTTCTAGACTTCATTACATATTTGAGAGACATACATATATCCCCCATTGTTTCTTTGTTAATTGCTCATCCGGTCACTCTTCCCAATCCTTTCTAACCTCCTCTGATTGATTCTTATAGTTATCATGCAATATTTTATATGTTCTACTAATTATTCCTTTCTTAACAGCAACTTCTGTTCTAGATTCTACTGAAAACTCTACCAGTTCTGGTCTTTCATTTAGGACCTTTCTATTTCTTTCTCTTTGCCTATACTCCAGTATCAATTGTTGATAGGGAAGGCAATCTCTGACCTGCAGAACAAAAATAAGCTCTTGGCGTCTTCCCATCCTATTACCTTTCCCACTCAAGTTATTTGCTCCCAATACCTTGGTTCTTTTGCCAGTTTTCTCCAACAAATTCCAGCCCCCTCTTGCCTATTGTCTGTATCCCTAATTGCAGTCATCCCTATCAGCAGAATCTCCTTTCTCAATTCCCATGTTGTCTTAGTTCTTAGAATACTTTCTGCTACTTTATGAATATAACATTCTGTATGATTATTGTTAGTCTCCTTAAAGGTATGCATCCAAATCCCAGTCTCTCCTTGTTTCTTGAGCTTCCCCCATTTCATCATCTCTTTCCACTTTGAATTATAGTTTTCTAATTGATCTATGTATAGGAACCTTAAATGTGTTGCTCTGAAATATCCCTTAAAATCGAGTAATCCTAATCTTCCCTGTTCTTTTGGAAGAATAAGCTTATCCCACTTGACTCTTGCCATCTTCCCCTCCCAGAAAAAATCCTTCAGCTCTTTATTAATAGCTATCCACAACTTCTCTTCTGGTTGATAAAAATATGCTGACCTGTATAAGACTAAAGGGACTAAACACTTTGTAATTGCTTGTATGTTACTATCAATATTCATATAACAGAGCTTCAATTTTTCTCAGTTTTTGTATTATCTTTTGTTTAGTCTCTTCCCACATATCCTTAGCTGCCACATTGGAATAATTTTTAATCCATACTCCTAAATACTTCATTTTATCATGTCCCCATAAGTAAGGATATTGCTGAACTATTCATATATGGGTACGTAATTTACTGCTATTGCCTTTGCTTTAGCTTCATTAATTTTGTATCCTGAAAAGATACAAAACTGTCTCAATATGTTTCACAGCACTGTAATGTCCCTTTCTGGTTTTGTTGGGTAAAAAACAATGTCATCTACAAATACAGCCAGCTTTTCTTGACTACCATGCCAATTATATCTGTGAATTTCTGAGTTCCTTATTTAATTTGCAAATGGTTCTAAAAATAATGCAAATAACAAAGGGGAGAGAGGGAACCCCTGCCTGGTTCCTCCGCTCAAGCAGAGATTATCACAGAGGACCCCACCCACTTTAATTTTCACCTCCAATCCCTCATATATCCTCCTAATCAACCTTATAATTTTATCAGGGAATGCAAATGCTTCCATTGCTCTGCTTATAAGGTCCCAGCTCTGTCAAATGCTTTTCTGCATCAAGACCCACCAGCAGCAGTGGGATGGTATTTTCTTACTTTCTGCTTCCCTTTGGATCATCAGTGTTCTGTTAATGTTGTCAAATGTTTGCCTCCCCTTCACGCAACCACATTGATCCATATCTATCAATTTTGATATCCAATTTGCCATTCTTTTAGCCATTAGACATAAATACTTTATAATCATGGTTTAGTAATGAAATGGTCTTGTATGAAGCTGGATTTGATGGATCTTTACTCTATTTAGGTATTACAGCTACCATCACTTTCTTCCAGGATGTTGGTACTTCTCCTCCTCTTAAAATACTGTTAAACAAAACCTTCCAGATCTTTATCAGTTTTTTCCCTCCTAGCTTCCAGACTTCCACAGGAATACCATCTATTCTTGGGGATTCTCCTGTAGATTGGTTATACATCACCACTTTTATCTCGTCTCTTCCTATCCTGTTAAAAATTGAACCTCCTCTGCCTCTAACCTTGGCATATTTAATTCTTCCATAAACATTTCCATTTGTACCTTTTTTGATTTCCATATTTCTCTGCTTTATACAGATTTTCATAGAATTTCCAAAACATTACTAATACTTCTACAGGATCCTTTGTTATCTTCCTTGTTATAGGCTCCCTAAGCTTGGTGACAGCCCTTTCTACTTTCTGTTGCTTGAGTTGTTGTGCTAAAAGTTTTTGTGCTCTAGAGTTATTATCAAAAATAGTGGCTTAATAGCAGTCTCTCCAAACTCATGCATATTATTGAGGTAATCCCTTATCTTTTGTTTAGCATTCTGCAGTTGCTTCTTGTTCTGTGAGATTCATTCAATTTTGCAATACTTTAAACTTTGTCAGTGCCTTTAAGCAATTCTTGTTACTTCTTAACCATATCTGCCTTTCTTTTATTACTATCCTATTTTTAAACTCTACTTTAACTTTACCCCACTCCCTAGCTATATTTTCAGAAAAAATATATCTTTTTGAATAGCTTCTGAATAATTTCTACTACCCACTCCTTAAATTCCTCTCTTTTCAACAGATAGGTTGGAAAGTGCCAATGTTTCATTTTTATTTCATTACTCTGTGTTTTTTAGTTATTATTGGCACATGATCTAAAATAGTTATTGAGTGCATATTGAGACCTTCAATTAAATGCACATATTCCTGTGAAATGTAAATTCTGTCTAGCCTAGCCAAGTTTTTGTATCTTGGGGAATAATATGTAAATTCATTCTGAACTCCTAGTACTGAATTCACATCTTCCATGCCAAATATTTTCATAAATTTCTTTAAAAATGTACCCTCCTTTGTTATATTTTTCCCTCTGCCCCCCCCCCCCCCGCAGACACATATTCAGTATTGCAAATCAAATTCCAGTCCCCACCTATAAGTAATATTCCTTGCTAAAAGTTGATTATTTCTCCCAGAATTTTCTTAGGCTCCATTATAGCAGTTTTTGGTGGAATATAAATGCATGCCAGTGAAATCCTCCTCCCTTGCCAGTAGTCCTTTAGTACTATAAATCTACCATAATTATTTTTTTTATCCTCTTCTATTACTACTGGAGCTTCTCTTGCAATTAATGTAAGCACTCCTCTTTTCCTTTGCCCCAGGTATTCTGATGAATAACCATCCTGAAAACCTTTCTTTATCAAATTCACATGTTCATTTCTTTCCAAGTGTGTCTCTTGTAGCACAGCTATTTGCACTTTACATTTTTAACATTGTTCACTACTCTTTCATTTTTGTATTTATCTGTGATACCATTAACATTTAAAGACATTACAGAAAGCATCATATTCTTGAGAGATTATTATTCCCACTTTTTATGTGTAACATCTTTTTTGTTAAATGTCTAATTTCAGCTTTTGTGTTACATGCATGTACTATTTGGCAGGTTAATATTTTATACAGAATCAGAATCAGAATCATATTTATTGGCCAAGTATGCACGCATACAAGGAATTTGACTCCGGTTTCAGTGACTCTCCAAGTATGAATTACATAAATGACATACATACAACTATTAAGAACAAGACAAATGACATACATGCAACTATTACATACATACAAATATTTCAAGCACGGGGATTAATGCCCTTCTAGCTTGCCAATATAACAAAACACTTGTTCCCATAATAAGTATCCAGGCTGTTCTTAAAAACATATAAACTAGTACTTGCTTTAATGTAATTTGGTAATCTGTTCCATGCATTAGCTACTCTGTCAAAGAACCAATTAGTACACCTCTCATTCCTATGGAATCTCCTACATAGGTTGTCTGATGATTCTCTAGCACTTTTTGTTAACCTTAAACATTCCTAGAGGTAGTTGTCACTAAATGCCCTATATACCTGAATAAGATCTCTTAGATATCTGTAAGATATCTGTAAGAGACACTGACACTGTATAGGTTCAGATATTTTAGTCTTTCATAATAACTTACATTTTCGCATCCATGGAGACCCTTGGCATATATCCGGTGTACTCTTTCCAGTTTACTCATGCTTGTTTTCTTATAGGGTTTCCATATTGTTATTCCATACTCAAGTTTATGTCTAATGTAACTAATAAAGAATGACTTCATTATTTTTGATTTCCTAGACTTTAAAAAACTTTTTATACAACCTATAGTTCTAGAACTATCATTAACCAATTGGATGATATGATTAGAAAAACTCATAGCTGAATCTACCCCTATACTCAGGTCGTTAAATGAGTCTACAGTTTCAATCACTGTGTGCTGTATTAAATATTCACCTTTCCATTTATGCCTACTAAATACCATATGCTTAGTTTTTGATGTATTTATCAGCATATTATTCTCCTGTGCTTAAACGGTCAATTTAGTCAAGTTATTTTGCAGACATGCCTTATCTATAACACATGTAATCAGTTTGCCCAATTTCAGGTCGTCTGCATATAGACTGTAGAACACCTCAGACGAAAAAGTTATGTACAATCTAAACAAGTAAGGGCCTAGGACAGAGCCCTGTGGGACACCCTGACTGTAACCAAGGATTTTGCCTGTCCAGTTGCTGTATGATACTTGCCATGTCCTATTTGTAAGCCATGCAGCTATCCATCTTATCAAGAGTACATCAATACCTAGTTGTACTAATTTATTGATCAGTGTTATGTGTATGACCTTGTCAAATGCTGAAGCTAAAGCTATATAAATTACATCACAGCACAATTTTTAATTCATAGCTGTTATTATACTGTTATAGAACATCATGTTACAGGTCGTAATAGATCTGTTTTCAACATATGCATGATGATATATGGTTTTAAGTCCCATCCTATTCAGTTCTGAGAATAACTTATCCAATATTACCTTCTCCATTATTTTTCCATAACATGAAAGTAAACTTAAGGGTCTATATGACTCTGGGTTTGTCCTACTCCCCTTTCCCTTAAAAACAGGTTTAATAAGTGCATGTCTCCAATCATGAGGAATCTCCTCATATTTATATGACCTAGTGAATAACAGATATAATGGTACTGTAAGAACAAGACAAAAAAGTAAATATACATATACATACAAAGTGCAACTCAGTGCAAGAAATACTGAAATAAACTCTGAAAGAAACAAGTATTAACAATATGTAAACAATACTGCAGAATCCTTGGAGGCTTGGGAAAAAGAATACCCCAACCTAATAAGCTGAGTTAACCATTTATGAACTTGATGGCCTGTGAAAAAAAAATGTTCTTATATCTGCTTTTTTGGTGTGTATTAATCTATAATGCCTGGCTGATGGTAGTAGTTCAGAAAGATTGGTGTCTGGATGTGAAAGATTGATGATGATCTTCCCTGCCCTTTTCATGACTCTGGAATAGTACAGGTCCTCTGTAAGGAGGGCAAACTAGAACCAATGATATTTTCAGCAGACCTGACTATTTAATGTAACCTATTTTTGTCATGATTAGACAGAGACCCAAACCACACTGTTATGGATGAACTGAGAACAGACTCAACAACTGCTGTATAGAACTGAATCAACAGTTCCTGTGGGAGGTTGAACTTCCTCAGCTGTCACAGAAAGTACATTAGCTGTAGTGCCTTTTTTATGATGGGCCATACACTGGTCTCCCACTTCAGGTCCCGGGAGATTATAATTCCTAAAAACTTGAAGGATTCCACAACTGACACAGCAGTATTAAATATAATGGGGGGGATAATATTGTAGTACCACTCCTAAAGTCCACTGTCATCTCCATGGTTTTAAAAGTGTTCAGTTCCAGATTATTCTGACTCCAACAAAGGGCCAGCTGCTCATCCTTCCATCTGTATGCAGACTCATCACCATTCCCGATGAGCCCAATGATAGTTTTATCATCTGCATATTTAATAAGTTTGACAGAGGGGTCTTTACAGGTCATTAGTGTAGAGGGAGAATAGCAGTTGGGAGAGGACACATCCCTGGGGGGGTACCTGTACTTATTGTATGATAGCTAAATGTACATTTCCCCAGTTTCACCTGCTGTTTCCTATTGGTTAGAAAATTGGTGATCCACTGACAGATGGAAGCAGTAACGGAAAGCTGGGAGGGTTTCAAGGGAAGAAGTTCTGGAATTGTTGTATTAAATACAGAGCTGGAGTCCACAAACAGAATCCTTGCATATGTCCCCGGGTTGTCAAGAAGTAGCAAGATATAGTGCAGGCCCATATTAACTGAATTATACACTGACCAGTTCTCTAGAAAAGCAAACTGAAGGGGGTCCGATGTGAGAGGTGTAATATCCTTCAAGTGGGCTAACACTAGCCTCTCAAAAGTCTTCATGACCACTGATGTCAAAGCAACAGGCCTGTCATAATTCAGTCCTGTTATAGTTGATATTTTAGGCACTGGAATGATTGTGGCTTGTTTGAAACATAAGGCAACTTCACACAGCTCTAATGATTTATTAAAAATCTGAGTAAAAACTGGAGCCAGTTGATCAGCAGGTGTTTTTAAACAGGAGGCTGAAACCCCCATCTGGACCAGCTGCTTTTTTTAATTTGCTGTCTTTTAAAAAATGATACACATCCTCCTCAGAGATAATTAATGCAGGCTGAATGTGTGGAAGAGAACGTCATACAAGTCTGAGTACTGACAGAGCTGGTAACAGTGTCATTTGTAGCCTCAGGGTTATCAAACCTGCAGTAAAAAGCATTCTCAAGTCATCACCCAGCTGGTAATTAGCTGCAGTGTAGGAGGATGGTTTGCTGTAGTTTGTAATGTTTTGTAGACCTTTCCACACTGATGCAGGATCATTGGTTAAAAAAAAAATTTTCAGCTTTTCAGAATAGTTCTACAGTTGTTTCTTGTCATCTCCATTTGAGCCTATGTCACATCTTACAGAACTTTTTGTTTTACTGAAAACTCTTAAAAATACACACACACCAATATCCCCCCTAAAACGAGTAAACTTAATAATAACACATACAACTATGTACATCTTCAAATACTGAAGTTTTACCCTCAAAATGGGAACAAATATTCTACAATGACAGCCACACATACAGAATTGAGCTAACCTAAAAGAACGGTTATCCATGCTAAGATGGAGCTGTGGTCCTATTAAGTGATATCTGGTTTTGTCTTATCTTTATTGCCTTCTCAGCTGGGAAAACACTTGAATGCTTTCAAAAAACATTTTCTCTGAGCCATTTCTCTTTATCAGATTGTCTGCTACAGACATGAGAACTAAACACAAAACTGTTTACTAGAATAAAAAAGCCTTATAACATTCAATATTATTTTTCATTTACTTGCTTACTCTTAAAACTTGTTACTAGATTAAGAAAATGGCCTTAATGTAGTCATTCCCTATGGAAGAATGAGAAAAAGTACACTATTTTTTTTTTGTTACGCTCTTTTAACCAAATCTTTTTTTTTTTTACATTACAATGCCTACATTTCTTGAAACTGAACAAAGAGAAAGAGAGATAACGGAGAAAAAAACACAAAGAAAAAACAGGAGCACTTATATACATTAGTATCCCCACTACACTTAAAAATAACTGAAAAAAACTTTACTTTATAAGATGCAAAGAAAATCATGCACTATTTAAATAGTACTATTAAGAAAATGTTGTTTTACTTACATTTAACTTTCTCCCTCCTCTTCTCCGCTCCTGAGTATTTTTCTGAACATTAATGACATGAAGTAGGCCATGTGCTTTAGATTCCCCTACCAGTTTAACAAAGTCCAAAAAAGTCCAATATTTTCAGATTTTCTTTTTCTGTCATGTTTCACAAATATAGTTACTGTTTTGCAATCCCATATTTGTTAATTTCCAAGTTACTGATTTTATTCTCCACACATTAATGACACAAAGTAGCATGTGCTTTAGAGTTCCCTCCCAGTTTAACAAAGTCCAAGAGAGTCCAATATTTCTAGATTTTCTAGTTCTATTCCTGTTCATCTCCTTCTCCCAAACCCTGTCTCTGCTTCATTTCCAATGTTCTCTTGATTTTTCTAGGCAAGTCTTGTATTTTATCCCCTCTCTAAAGCATTTTCCATTGAAACACTGAAAAAAGTTTCACTGGCACAGTCTGTCAGGGGTCTTTATTACCAGAAGAACAAGAAGAATCTTCTTCTGTTTCACAGCTCACTTTTTGTTGGACAAACTTCTGCATTTCTTCCTTAGCATGTACTTCATCAAAAATGTTGTTGCTCCAGATAAAAATATTTTGAAGATGGCTGGGTACAATAGTTTGAATCTTATGCCTGCTTCTTGAAATTCCCCGAATAATGGGATAAATTTACTCCTCTTCTGCCTGGTGTACAAGTAGTCATTCTCCACAAGCACTCTGCTGTCTCCCACTTTTAGTATTTTGTCCTTCTGTCATGGTTTTGTCAGAATCAACTCTTTCTGCAGGAAAGATTGCATCTTTACTATTAAATGTCTAGGTTGCTTTCTCATAGCTAGGTTTGGAGCATACGCATGATGTACCTTTCAATTAACAATTCCTGTTGTGGAATACCAGTCCAGTTGTTTATTTGTGCTTTCATAAAATGAATACAGTCTGTTCCTTCCATCTTCCTGGGTACAGCAGAAAATCTCAGGTTTTCCCCTTGTGCTCTGCCCTCTAATTCTATTATTTTTTAAACATCACTTATTGTGCAGTCTCATATTCAGCCAGCCTTTTCTTCATTTCGACCTGTGAGTTTTGCAGTTTTATCATCTTATCTGAATATCTGCTTAAAGCTTCTTCCATGTTTTCCAGCCTTTTATTGTTTGAGTTGATATACTCCATCAGTGTTTCATTTAATGTAGTCAGGTCTGTGTGCAATTGCCTTATACTTTCCTCTAGGTTACTAGAAGTCATGTCTGAAGTTTGTACTGCTTTTTGCTGAACAGCTACAATACTTTTCCCTGTCAGTGTTTTTTTCATTGCCTTTTGTAGCTGATTTTTTTTTCAGGTCCTCTGTATTTCTTTTTTCCTGGAATCCAGGCAGTACACTTACTAACCAGTTACTGAAATTTACCCAGAAATCTAGTTCAACTTGCTTTCTCTGCTAAGTTTCTGTTTTCATACTGGGAGAGCTAGAATTAAGATATTACTCAATGTGCAGCCCTCTTGGAAGTCATCTACCTCTAGTTTTTCTTGAGGGTGATTGATGAAGTCCCTTTACATCTCACTACCTCTCAGTAGCATTCAGAATACCTTGTCCATCTGATGCATCTTCCAGCTGTCCACAACCAAACCAGACCTTACCATAAAGTACACGTTCATGCACCAGATAGAGCTGTGTTATGCAACATAAATGAGTTTCCTCATGACTACATGAATGAGGTGCATTATGATTCTGTTTAATAACTGCACCTCAATGGCAGGGTATGTGATGGACAGTTTGGCATACTACACCAAGAATCTTCTGCTGTTTCATACCAGTGGTGAATCTTCCTCTTCTCCTCCTCCTGGATCCTGCCCTACCATTCTCTACCTAACTTATGACATTGCAACTTTTGTTTTTGTGCTGCAAAATGCTATTCTTGAACTATAGTACGTCTTTAAGAATTTTTAACAGCTAGCACATTACCAAGATTAACCTTTACACTTCAAATTTTAAAATTACGATCTAGGATTGACTTTTTCAGACATCTAAATGACTCACATTATGTACATACATCTTTTGTTTTCAGTTTCCTATAAACAAGCCCAAGACCCTCTATACATTGGAGTCTGCCTGGTACACATTTAGTGGTAGGCACCCAAGAGGAATATTCTCTAGCTGACCAAATTGCTTCAATTTAATTTTCTGAATTATGAGGAGCAATGGCTGCACTAAAATTTTCCCAGATTTCTGAGTTCCTCACTACATCCCATAAAGTGAGCCCAACAAGCATGCATAAGTACCTCATTTCTATGCTAATATCTGTGATCTCATCACATCAGTCAGTATCCAGTGTTCATGACCATAGAAGTGGTTGGGGATACAGATATACCGATAAACTGGTAGCTTCATCCCAGGGCTCAGCTCCTGCTTCCACCAAGGTCCAATACAGTGCCAGCAGTATTTCCACAGCTGGGTCTATCATCTGATCAGTTTTCCAATCCACTTTACCCTCACTGGTGAACAGGACTCTGACATATAGGTAAACTCTTCCACTTGAGGAACCTGCTCCCTGCTTCACCTGCAGACAGCAATGCACACTTCTGAGACAGAGAGAGAGAGAGAGAGATGACATTTGGTTTAGTAGTGAGTGAGACAAGACATCTGGTTTAGAAGTGCTAGTTCTCAGCCCAGCCAATTCATTCCCAGTGTGAACCACACCAGTGTGCGTGCTGGAGACTTCAGTCACTTCATGTCAAGAGTAAAATATCATCTCTATACAAAGAGATTCAACCCTCACATCCTGAAATTGGATAATTTCCACATCCTGGCTGCATCTTGATAGCCTGCCCATAAAAATCATAAACTGGAGGGGAGGAAAGGCAAACCTCCTGTGGAGTCATATGTCCATCTTGAATGTATTTCACATACAACATGAATGCAGGCATTAACTCTTGCACCACAAAAAAGGGACTAAGTGGTATAAAATAGTGGCCTTGGAACCCCATATTGTTGTAGCACCTCCCACACAAAATTCTTGGGTATTTAGTCACATGCCTTCTTCAGGTCCAGAAAACACATTTAGTCAGGCTTTGCAAGCTCTTAAAATCCCACCAGTAAATAAAAAAGAATGCCGTGCCAGATGTAACTTGGACTGCAAACCAAGTTTATTGTTTAAAAACAATTGAGTTTAAACACTTTCACTCCATTCAATTCAAACAGGAACTTCTTCAGAAACAAAATAGCAACTGTTCTGGTGGATTATATAACCTTAAAAGCACCAATCCCTATTCCATTTAAAGTGATAGTACTTGCAAAACAAATTACCAGAGAATACATAAAAATGCAACAAAAGTTTGGCAGCATACAGTATTAAAAACAACTTGGTAAGCTTTAATAACTATATTAATCTTATAAAAATCCTAGTCATTCATATATTAGCAGCCTTTGTTTTTAAAATGGGTTTAATTGAAATAAGACCATTAATACCGGGGGGGGGGGGGGGCTGCAAGCATTAAGCAGTATTTGCCATTATAGTTCCCTTTATTCAAGGGCTAGCTCCCAGTCACCACCCCTATGGGAAGTGGCAACCTGTTCTAGTACAGTGAAGGCAAAAGTTTTAAAATCGTGACATTGGGTAGAATGTTTGTACAGTGCATTCACATCCATAGCCTTCTTGATAGCATACAATTTATTTTTTGGTTATCTTGTTTTATGCTGTTGGTTTTTGCTGTTCACCTTTGGAAAATCCCACCAGTATTCATACAAATGGAAAGGATTGATCCACTGTTCAGTTGCCAAACTGGAACCACATTGTTCCTTCAGAATCAGAGATTTAGGGATCAGATAGAGTCTTCTTTCCAACATTCTGGAACATGCTTTCTCAGGGATACTGAACAGTATGATCTCTTTATAAGTGGTGCACACCCTCTGTCATCCTTTTTGAAAATGGGGATAATCAATCCAGGCGTTTCCCTACCTTGCATGTAACACTGAAAAAGTGTGTTAACCACAGCACAGCAACAACATCCATTGCCTTCAACATTTCTGGGCAGGTCTTATTGACTCCTAAAGTTTTTCCACTTTGGAGGTGTTTAATGACTTTTCTGACCTCATTTACAGAAATTACACAACCTCTTCAGAAGACATTATTTATTTATTTTGCATTTGTTACCCAGGAAAAGTCCAACTGTGCATGCACCCCTTTTCAAAGGAGGCCTGGGGAAGCTCCAGAAACAGTAACATGCAGAATGCAACTCATTCCAATTGTAGAATTTTACAAGATTGTCCTGAATCAAAAAAGGAAAGAAGTTAAGCATTTTGTGCTGTTCTATCAAGCAAAAAATATCTATGACCACATCCTAAAGGAAAATTATGAAAGGTACTCATTTTATTACTTTGTTGTTTGCTCTTAAACAAAATTCAGCTATTTACAACTCTGTCTATATCTTAAATAACTAGCAGTAGTAAGCATAAATATGTATGTATAATGTAGCCCTGATATATATTTAAAATGTGCAGTTATATAATACTGCTGTTTGATACAATTTGTAAACAAAATGTCCTACAAGGTCCGACTCTAAGCCTTGTCACTATACTTGGTATTCTACAGACTGCTAAGAGGTGACCTGTGTCTGGCATACAAGGCATCCTCCAAACAATTACTGATGGATCTACTGTACATCAAAAATACTCAGTCTAGGGATCTAAACCTCTTTAGCAACATTAACAGTTGGGTGGGCGTTCAAAAGACATGCGTAAATGGGTGTGCCTTCGTTGAAGGTTGAACATCGAGCTGGAACCTCGGCGTTCGTGTAAATCTACTGCCAATCATTAGTGGACCGGCGTTCCGCTATGGCGACCCCTAACCAGGAAAAGCCGAAAGACAAACAACAACAACAACCTTTATACATTTCCTACCGACCATTTTTCTCCTCCTTGAGAATTTTTTTTTTATTTTATTTATTTTACATTCACTTACAGGGATAGTCCAACTGGAAACAAGTCCTTTTTCAGCGGAGGCTCGGGGAGAAAAGCTACACATAAAGGACAGAGATTACATAACATTACATATGGCAAAAAACAGTCCTTGTGTATAACATTATATACGACAATAAACAGTCCTTATATATAACACTAAATATGTGTGCACTTTAAATTACATGAAGACAGTTAACAGACTCTTTTATATACGTATATGCAAGTTAAAGACGCAGGATGAAAATCTCATCATATATTACAATGCTAGCACAATGTTAGATACATAGTAACGTTGGAGAGTATTCAAATTCATTGAGTAAGAAATCCATTCAGGACAGTACACTTTATCAGTATATGAGAGACATTCATGTTCGTAACAGAGTACAGTGTATGATCTGAACATCTCAATACAAGGATACATCAAATTAATAGATTATGAGAGACAGTATATTAGGTAATATGAATGGAATAATCTATACTGTAAAGGAGGAGGAACAAACTCAGATTAGCAGGTGTGGTTACTTCATGTGGGTATAAGAGGGGAGAAGTAGAAATTATGAGTTGTGTGCATATGTTTTTTTTAATATTCTAAACTTGTATCCTACCAAGAAAAATCCTACCCCTAATTCTTATCGTATACCCCCTCCGATATTATGTATTGCTGCCCCTATAATTGCCAAATCTCTGACACACATTTACAACCTTTTACTAACCTCTTATAGTATTCCACAGCAATATAAGCATGCTCTGATTATATCTATTCCTAAATGGCTTTTCCCCCAGAATCCCCGAACTTCAGACCTACAGACATCCTTTACCTACCAAATAAAACCTTTAACAAGAATGCTACATATGTAAATTAGAGCTCATGTAAACAGATATGGACTTCTGACTCTCAGCATGGTTTTAGGATATGTCAATTCAATGGCAGCATTACATGCAGTTACAGCTATGATGTATGCTAATATCGTAAGGGGGCACTTAACAGGTGGGGTCTTTATTGACAACAAAAGGGAATTTGAAAGTGTTATATAAAGTCCTTCTGTTTATGCTCAAACATACCTTAAACTTTAATACTAAAGTATTAAACTGAATAATGAGCTACTCTACAAACTGAAATTTCAAGGTCTGCATTGGGTCATTCTCTCTCAAATAGAAACTTCATAGCCGGCATTCCATAGGCTCTGTATTTGGACCTCTGTTGCTTTTTTTTTATCCCTCCTGAATTGTTAACTCTTTATGTGGGTGACAGACTTGTGTACTGGACAGCCCCCTCTGATAAACATGAGGAAAACCTGTTACAAGCAGACTTGTCCACCATCTGTCAGATATTCAACATGAACAAACTTACACCAAACATGGAAAAGCAGTTATAATGGTACTTAGGTCACATCTGAAGCTGAAAGAAAATAAATCCTTTCACATTTACACCCAAAGCAATCAAAAGATTGCTCAAGTTTAAACCTGTAAGTAACCAGGAGAGGGTGTGTGTGGATTTCTCCTGGCTCACACTCTTACTTGCCCTTATAATTAACTTATATTAAAAAGTCAGCAATCAATTTATTTTATTTTATTTTACATTTGTTGACCGGGCTAGTCTAGCTGGATATATGTCCATTTTCAGTAGAGGCCCGGGGAGATAAGCTCCAAAACAGATTCACTAAAGTACACATCTACAGAAATACATATATCAGATGCAATTACATTCATCATTACAAAGACAATATAAGTGGTCATAGGTATATAGAGTATAAAAAAATACAAAATATTGACAAGACTTAGATGTTCAAAAGGATTAATAGCAGAACTTGTATAATATAATTGTAGATAGGAAAGGAGGAATAAAAGGAAAGTAAAATGGAGTTAAAGGTGATTAAAAAATCAAGTAGTAAAGCATGTCCCTTTTTAGTGAGTACACAAATAGGTAAGACTGTGTGGGAGAGGTAGAACGGTAGTTGTTAAGAAGAGATTGTTGCAGAGATGTGAAGGTGGGGTTGAATCAAGTGGCGAGAGCATTGTTCAGTCAGGTTTAGTACAAGGGCACATCCAATGTGCTTTAAGGAAGAGCTTAAGTTTATTTTTAAACAGAGTTATAGAGGGAAGAGTGGAAATTTCAGAGGGAAGTAGGTTCCAGATTTTCCCAACAGTGTTAGAGAAGAGAGAGTCTCCAGCTCTATTGTTTGATTTATTGATATTTACAAGAAGTTTTTGAGAAGATCTTAGGGACTTCAGGTTATTGTAGGGGTGAATAAGGTTAGTTAGGATGGGTGTTTTGACAGGTTGATAAAGTATTTTATGGGCAATGGTCAGTTGATTAAATTTCAGCTGTTGCTGTAATTCAAGCCACCCTTAGGTACTTTAGATTAAGGCAGTGGTGTGTTTTAAATGGGTTACCTGTGGCAAATCTGGCTATATTATTGTAGGAGTTTTTTAGTTTCTTAATGTTATTTTTTGACAGATTAGTAAAGATGGGTGAGGCATAGAGAAGGGTAGAGATTAGATGGGTGTGGGCAATAGTTATTCTGGTTGCAGGAGTGAGGAAGGGTTTGATCCTATAAAGAGAGCTAATTTTTGTTGTTAGTAGTTTTCAAAATGTTGTTGATATGAGTGTCAAAGTTAAGGTTGTTGTCTATGGTGATACCTAGCAGTTTGGTAGTAAGATCTTGGGATATGACAGTGCCATTATTGGATGTTACAGTGAGGTCAATTGGGGGAGATTTATTGGTAGGTGTAAAAAGGAGAAGTTTAGTTTTTTTTTGGGTTTAGTATGAGGCAGCATTTTGTAAACCACAGTTCTGCTGAGTTAAATAAGTCTTGTGTAAGGGAGTGAAGTTTAGATACAGATGTGGCTGAGCATATAAATGTAGAATCATCAGCGTATTGTATACATATAGCTTGGGGAACTACTTGGTGAAGGTCATTGATGAATATAGAAAACAGGAGAGGGCCCAGTATGGACCCTTGAGGGACACCAATATTGACAGGGAGTTGGGTAGAAAGAATGGTGTTCCGGAGCACAACTTGATGTCTGTTATTTAAGTAGGACTGGAACCATTTTATAGCTAGTGTGTCAAGTGACAGAGATTTAAGAATGTTTATGAGTATATTGTGATTTACCATGTCGAAAGCCTTGGACAGGTCAATCAAAAGTGCAGAAGAAAGCATGCTAAGGTTACGGTTTTTGTTGATGGTGTCCATGAAGGAAAGTAGGGCAGTAGTAGTGCTATGGGAAGGTCTGAAGCCATGTTGGGAGTTGGAGAGCAGGTTATTATGGAGAAGGTGGTTTAGCAATTGTTTGTGGATACATCTTTCCATAATCTTAGATAAAGGAGAGAGTAGGGCTATGGGACGATAGTTAAACAGTTCAGTGGAGTCTCCCCCCTTATGAAGGGGAATAATGTGGGAGACTTTCCAAAGTTTGGGGATGTATCCTTCAGTAATGGTTCTATTTATGAGAATGCAGATGGGGTAAGCAATAGATTTGGCTGCTAACTGTAAGTATTCTGCAGGTAGTAGGTCAGCAGAAGGAGTGCATGGTTTGAGTTTTTGGATAAGGGTGAGAATAAATGCTGTTGATACAGGTTGGAAGACAAATGGAGGTGGTGAGTTAGATTCAGACTTAGATATGGTTATGTTTTGCGGAGAGAGTTGACTGGCAAGAGTTTGAATTGTTTTGGTGAAAAAGGTATTAAAGGCATCGGCAGTTTGTTTGGGGTTGTCCTTGTCAGTGCCTTGTGGGTTAGGTGTAATAGATTGACCAGGGTGTAATAATTGATTAATACTTGCCCAGAATTTTTGTGGTTTATTATGGTGGGTCTGTTGAGAATGTAGGTAATAGTTTTGTGTATCGGACATTATGGCTTTTTTTGTTTCATTTCTCAATTGTTTAAAGTTTTGGAGGTCAATGGGGTTTTTAGTTAAGCGTGATTTATTCCAATATTTATTTCTGAGATGGATCTTTTGCTTAGTTTCCTTAGAAAGCCAAGGAGCAGATTTGGTTCTGATCCTAATAGAGCGGGTAGGAGCATGGTGGTTGAGTATGGCTAGGAAATTAGCATTAGTCAACAGCCTCATCAAGAGAAAGGTGTTTTAATGGGGATCAATTACATGCTCTACGTTCAGTTAAGAATAGATCCAAGTTGAATTTTTTCTTGGTTCTAATTGTCCTAAATATGGGTTGAAAAGGTGGATAGGTTTTAAGCCTGATAATGTAGGTTAGTAAGTGGTCGCTAATGTCGTCTGGGAGGGTTCCAGAATTGTAAGTCTGGGGTTGATTATTGATGAGTATCCAATCTAAGGTACTTTCTTTCTTATTAGTCTTGTTATTTCTAGTGGGGGAGGTAATAATTTGGGTAAATTCATAGAGATTAATATGGCTAGTGGGGTAGTTGTTGTTGCAACATTTCCAATCAATGTTAAAATCACCTAGGATGATGGTTTCTTGAGGAAGGTTTTGTGATAACCAACAAGGGATGTTTTCAATAGTAGTGATGTTATTTCCTGGAAGAACATAGATGCAGATAATAGATTTGACTGAGTTTAGCTGAAGCTTGGTAATAAGTATCTCAGCATTAGAGTCATGAGGGGGTTTTTGGTTGAAGGTGGTAATTTGAAAATCCGATTTGAATAAGACAGCTACTCCACCACCTTTTTTGGCCACACGGTCGAGATGTAAGATGTTATAACCAGGTGGGGTAACTTCATTGTCTTTAGTCGTGGGTTTTAGCCAAGTTTCTATTAGACACAAAATATCAAAGGAGTAGAGTTCCAGGAGAGCATGGAGTTGTGTAATTTTATTACTGATGCTACATGTGTTGAGGTGAGCTATTAAGAGTGAGTTGGTTGTTTTTTTTAGTAGATGGATGGTAGAGGGGTTTGGGGTAGCGAGTTTAGTAGAGGGGGAAGTGTTTGGACTAGGGTTTGGGTGAATATCTCCATCCTTTAGGGAGAGGAGTAGTGTTAGATATCTAGTATTAGTATTTTTACTGAGATGAAATGGATGTCTTCTAGTATTATGGTAGTTGTATCTGATGTGGGCTGACCTATGTTATTTAGGTAGTAGATAGCTGGGAGTGGAAGT
Source organism: Protopterus annectens (assembly GCF_019279795.1). Classification (NCBI taxonomy): domain Eukaryota; kingdom Metazoa; phylum Chordata; order Ceratodontiformes; family Protopteridae; genus Protopterus; species Protopterus annectens. Next base: position 233,110,977 of record NC_056745.1, read on the forward strand.
AATGTTGACATGGTCAGTAAGAGAGGGTAGTGAAGAAGAGGTAGATTTTTTGTAGAAGTGTGAAAATGTTAGGTGCTCATAGTAGGTTAGCAAATATGCTAGAGTTAGAGGAGGCAGAAGTGTGAGTATGAGCAAACTATATAAGAGGAGTAGGTTGGAGGGTTTGGTTATTGCCATGATAGATATAAATTATTTCTGTTGGTATAGAGGCAAAGTAGGTGTGGTATGGAAAGGAAAAAAGGGTGTGGTGGTAGAGATAGGAAGTGGAGGGAAAACAAAAGGCGGGAGAATAGAGAAGATTGGTTAATGGGAGTGAGATAGTGAATGGTGGAATGGAGAAGGGGTGTGGTTTGATAGGTATAAGAGTACGATTATGGGGGTGGGTGGAATTTGGGGGTAGGGTAGCGGAGCGGAGTGAGCCCGCAGGGTGAACGGAGTGGGTAGAGACAATTGAAGGAGAAGCTGACGAAGAGACTATCAGAAATGCAGGTAACTATAGGTAAGTGAGGTAGTACATGAGTAGGAAAGGTCTAGAATGACACAGAAAGCTAACAAACGTAAAATAGAGGATGGTAAATTACTGTTTCAACATGAAGTTTGCTTTGACACCACAGACCCTCTAACTCTAAAATATAGGTGGTTTTTGTTTCTTATGTTGTGTAAGTTTTCTCTCCTGAATTAACTTAAACTATTGTGGTCAGCACTTTCAGTGTTCAGATTACCATTATCAAAATTTGCAGGTTCATTAATCTTTCCCTCATGTTTAACTGTAATTGTCACAAGTGTCATTAACACTTGAGAGGGCCTAAAGGTTAACAATTACTGCAAGAGATACCTTAACGTTCACAGTCAAACTTATATGTAAACTCATGTTGTAGTTCATTGAAAGATATATTACATTTCAAAACTTCTCCACATGATCTTATGGACAATGATAAATGATTGTATTTTCGGTGCCCTCAGTTTGGGCAAGCCATAGGGGAAAAATGTTTTGGCACAAATTGCAATCACCAACTGGAATAATTTACTGCAAAACATCAGGAGCACAGACAGACAGATTATCCTTTGTTCAGAAAAAAAGCTAATTAGCCATTCAAAATATACATGTAAATGCTGTTTCTTTCTTGAAAATAACTGACTCTACTGCTTTCTGTATTATTTCTATCAATTTCATTATTTGGGAAATGATTTGTTTATATGTATATAAATATATTAATGCTATTAAGCATATGTGAGTAACTTGACAGCCAGTGGGTAAATTCCCTTGAATTTCAACATATAGTCCATGAATACTTTTCTATTTTACCTAAAATCTAACAGCAGTTTTGATCATTTTAGTTTTCATCTTAATGCAAAATTCACACATACAAAAGCTTTGTACATGCTGATAAGACATATTCTATGCTTTTTTTTCTTATTTACTGTACAGACTTGGTGTCACTCGTTTAGTCAGGGTGTAATAGACGAGTCTTTGTGGGTTCTGTTCAAGCAGCGTTATTATGAACAAACACATCACTATTGAAGCTTATTAACTTTAATTTAGGTAACTTATATACAAACTAGCCACATTAATTCATACATGCTCACTCTCTGGCTGCACTTTCAAAATGGCACTGAGTAAAGCATGTGTTTGCTATTTATATATATTAGTTCATAGGTTCATAGGTAGGTACTACGTTATTGGCCCTAGGGCCTATATAAGCCTAGCCAAAAGGTACCCTGGCTTTCGCCACTAAAGAAAATTATTTTCCTGTGCCCCTGTCGAGCAGAGCCACAGAAGTGATCCCCAGGGTGAATTTCCTATCTCCCATCCAATCATCAAGATTTTTCTTGAAGAGTGCTAATGAGGAGCTTTGTTTGATATAGATAGGTAGTTTCTTCCAGAGTATGGGAAGTCTCTAGGACAGGAATCTATTCCTCCAGCATGTTCTGTTTACTGTGGTGACAAGGTTTAGGTGTAGCTTGGAGGGATTGGGATTTCTTTAAGTGGAGCATGTCCAACAGCTCTGGGTTTGACATAGCTTTGTACGTTAAGGCAGAGATCGCCTCTGAGTAGGTGATATGCGATGGAGTAAAGCTGGAGTTTTTTGAGACGGTCTGCGTAGGGGATCTGTTTGAGGCCAGTAATTCTCTTTTTGAGGTATTTCTGTGGCCTTTCCAGTTGTTGTAGATGTCTTGTGAGGTACATACTAAAAGGAGCATTGTACGCTATAATGGGTCTAATGAATGATGAGCAGAGGGGAACAATGACATCTTTTTTCCTGGATGAGAAACCTTTTGTGATGAGGTGTGCCACGTAGAAGGATTTCCTGACTACTGTGGCGATGTGATTATCAAAGGAGAGACTACTGTCCACCTGTGTCCCAAGGTCTCTTATCACACTTTAGGTGTTAAGTAGACTACCGCCTATGTGGTAGTTTATGGGTACAGAGTTTTTACCAAAAGTGATGACAATGCACTTTTTGGCATTGAGCTTGAGGCCATGGCTTTGATACCAGGCATCTGTCTCAGTGAGGCCCTTTTGTAGGATGTCCACATCGTAGGAGTTTTGATTATGGCTCCTAGTTTGCAGTCATCTGTGAACTTTATTAGCCAAAGACCTTTTGTGTTAGCCTGTACTTCAGAGAAGTAGATATCAAACAGGAGAGGACCCAGGACCGAACCCTGTCGTACTCCACTTATCACTGATCTGAAGTTGGATTAGGAGTCTGCTACTTTCACAGTGTGTGTTCTGTCATTGAGCCAGTTGGCAACCCATCTTGTGACATAGGGATTTATACCTAGTTTAGTGAGTTTATCTACAATTCCAGATTGGGGGATGGTGTTGACAGCCTTGGCGAGATCTAGATAGGCTGTGTGAACCATCTTATCCTCATCTACGGCTTTGATGACCACTTCAAAGAAGTCTGTCAGGTTTAGGAGACATGATCTGCCTTTTACAAACCTGAACTGGGTGGGGTCCAGAGTTTGGAGATTACCAGTGTCATTGTTTATAAGTTCCATGATGATACATTCCATAGCCTTGCAGACCAGGCTCGTCAGGTTAATGGGGCAGTAGTTCCCGGCGTCCGTGATGGCTCCCCCTTTGTGGAGTGGGATAACCATCACTGTGCACCACTCAGTGGGCACAAAGCCTGAGGTGAGGCTATGACTGAACATGGTACTTAGGTGGGGTGCCAGTTCATTCTGTAGTTTGTGTAGAACACAGCCTGGGATGCTGTCAGGTCCCATGGATGCTGTGTTCTTGGCTTTGGAGAGTGTGTTTTTTACCTATGCAGCTGTGATTACAGGAACTTTTCATTCTTCCGGTATAGAGATGGGCCCTATAGGGAATGAGAAGAGGGTAAAGTTAGCACTGAACCTTTCTGCCAGGAACTTGGCAGTATCAGTTGGTTCTGTATATTTAGTGCCATTGTGCTGTAACTCAGAGCAGATCTGAGTGTTGCCATTGAGATTCTTGACATAGCTATAGAATGCTTTGTGGTTGTCTTTAGAATCAGTTGCAATTTTGTTTTCTTAACTAGCTTTGTTGGATTTTATGAGGGATCTCAGCTTCTTACTGAGGCTGACCAGGAAGTTCCTCCAATTATGGGAGCTTACTCTTTTTTGCACAAGTTTCTTTCTTCTGTTGTAGAGTTTGTTTATGGCAGGGGACCACCAGATTGGCTTCCTTTTTTTTTGGAGGATAGCATCTTGGTTCTGTTAGGATTGCACGATCCATGCACTCGTGTAAGTGCTTATAAAGTGCATTTGTGTAGGATTCAGCAGCCGTACCTCTATTGTTCGTCAGTATGGGTGTCGTGAAGTTTGCCATTTCTGTCTTAAGAAGCGTGAAGTTGGCTTTGGAGACATTTTTTACAGTGGTTCCCCTAATGGGGGGTGGGGGCAGGATGTGGATGTCTAGGGTGATTAGCTTGTGGTCGGATCTGACCTACGAGGAATTGACCTCTGGTGTGGAACACTGATTGGCCATGTTGGTAATGACCAGGTCTAGGATATTGCTGCTCCTGGTGGGGGTGTGGATAAGTTGATCCAAGGCGTTGGAATTTATGAATTCCAGAAAAGGTTGAGCACAAGAGTTGGTACATGAGTAGTTTTCCCAGTTAATGGTGGGGTAGTTGAAATTGCCCATTATTAGGGTGTTAGGTTGCATCCTAATATTTTCAAGTGTATCAAGAAATGAGGAGTTGGGAATCCTGGGGCATGGTGGGGGATCTGTAGCAAGCTACAATTTGGACTGCGGTCTTGCCCAGAGTTAGTTGCACTTGGATAATCTCGGATGCATTATGCTGAGCAACTAGCCTGGAGGTGTGGATATCCTTAATGAATATGGACACGCCTCCGCCTTTAGTGTTTCGGTCCAGGTTAGCTGGCCGAAAGGTCTGGTATGAATTATAACCTGGTAATGCAGGGGTGCTCTCTGGAGCCTTGAACCAGGTCTCTGTCACTGCACAGATGTTGATTTTCTCCATTTTAAGGAGTGCCTCGAGTGAGTGCATTTTGAGGTTTAAACTTTTAGCACTGAGTAGCATTACCCTCAGATTTTGCTTGTTTGTACCTGTTACGGTGGTGAATTTTTCATTTGAACCTTGCCTAAAAAGGCACTATAGGGGTGGCAACAGCCTTAGCCAGTATTCAGAATCCCAAGGGCAACAAGTGCAGGCCACCTCTGGCAAAGCATTGTGCACTTTCAGTCCTTGATATGCATCTTAAACATACACTACACACACTCTGATCTACAGCCTCCCTCTTTGAGAAATAGATCATGCAATGCTGAGGATATCAGTTGACATGCAAACAATACAAATAGTTCTTTGTCATGCAATTATACAGAACTAGGTACATATATACAGTTATGTTCAGGTCACTGTGTATTTCACACTAGGTCTGGAAGTACGACCAAATCATGTGACATAAAACTGAGAATTAGACTTAACTTGAACTGTCTCTGCTGAATGTTTAACCTTAGGAATACCGGGAACATCCTCAGGCATGGAAGTAGAAGTTAAGATATGTTCTGGAATGGGAACATTGTCTGGATTGCTCAGAGATCTAGAGTCTATATAAAAAGAACAATGCTGCGATAATGATTCTGGTACAGGAAGAAGATGTCTGCGATTTCAACTGTACTCCCGACCCTCAGATTATAAGAAGTAGGATTTTGGCTCGGTACATATACCTGTTACTTGACCAATCTGGTCAAAACCTTTCACCATTTGTATCCTCACTGTCTCTCTTTCTTTCAATGGACGAAGAAATCTGCTCAATTTATCATAACTGGACTTCTGGAAAGAATGCTTCCTGAATAATTGGGCTCTGATGGTTCTGTTGTTTTAGCATTAGGCCTCAATAAACTGGAACTAATAGGAAGTGTTTTTTGGTTTGTCTGGACAGAAGTCTCTGAGCAGGTATGCCAAGTATATCATCACAGGGTATGTTTCTGAGGTTAAGTAAATTCAAAAAGACATCAGTATTATCACGCTTTGATCTTTCTAATAATTGCTAGTCTATTTCACTGTGGATATTCTGGACTATTAGTAACATGTTCAAAGTTCCATTCTCTTGCAAATTTCTGAAACAACTGACTAGTAAATTGAGTACCATTGTCAGAAATATGTATGTGTGGACTACCATGGACTGAGAAATGACGTTTCAACTTAGTAATAACAGTACAGTGGATGCTAGATTAGGTAGTAAATCAATCTCAAACCAGTTCGAATAAGAGTCTACCAATACTAAGTAATGCTGATTGTTCCACTCGAATATGTCAGTGGCTACTGTTGACCAAAGGAGTTCAGGAACTTGACTTAGCTAAAGTGGTTCTCTTTGCAAATGCAGTTTAGTACTATTGCATACTGAACAAGAAGAAAGCACTTTATCAATGTCTTTCACTAGTGAAGGCCAAAATACTAGTTTTCTCACCCTTCTTTTGGTAGATTTGGAACCTGGGTGACCATGATGCCAAATCTGGATATTTTCATGCTGTAAGGAAGCAGGAACAACAATTTTAGAACCTTTGAAAATAATGCCACCTTCCATCAACATCTCATCCCTGTAAGGAAAATAGGTTTGCACTTCAGATGGTACACTAGATTGCTTTGACGCCCATCTAACATTAATGTAGTGATTGAACTTTTGCAAAATTGGATCAGTCTTTGTATGATCTCTCAGCTCATCAAGTCTCATGGTAGAAAAATTACACACTGCCATTACGTCAAAGTCAAAATTCTATGTGTCAATCTGTTCTGTTGTATTTCTGGGCGATCTGGATACGGTATCAGCCAGATAAGGAAGTTTGCCTTTCGTATAGACCATTTTGAAGTTGTACTTTTGTAATTTGAGCATCATTCTTTGTAATCTTGCTGGAGTGGAATGCATAGGCTTCGTTAGAACATAACTAGAGGTTGATCAGTTTCAATCGGAATAGCTCAACCAACTCTGAACATGCAAATACTGTTGACAAAAGTTCTTTCTCAATTTGAGCATACTGCATTTCAGTTTGGGTTCTAGATGCATAGGCTACTGGTCTGCCTTCCTGTAGAATAAGTGCGCCAAGATCATATTTTGAAACATTACAGGAAAGAGTGACTGGTTTATTGACAACATAGTATCTTAATGCAGGTGGGGTGGCAATTTTCTGCTTAAGGTCTTCAAATGCTTTCTGGTAGTGCTCCAACCAAGACCATGTAACATTTTTGCACGTCAACTCTTTTAAAGGTGCTGTCAACTCATTGAAGTCTGGTATGAACTTGCCTAAACAGTTGACCATGCCAAGGAAACACTGTAGAGCTTGAATATTATCTGGTGTTGACATCTCAAGAATAGCTGCTTGCTTGGATGGGTCTGGTCTTAAGCCAGTGCTGGTAAATAAATGACCTACATATGTAACTTCTGGTAGCCTGAATTTACACTTCAGAGGACTGAGCTTTAAGTTCATTTCACGTGCTTTGTCTAGAACTCTCTTAATTAAAGTTTCTGTCATGCTCTGCTTTACCATTGCCTCCAACCAATAAATCATCCACTATTATGGCACAAGGATAACCTGAAAAAAATTTTTCATTGCATGCTGGAAGACTTCAGTTGTAGAATTTATTCCAAATGGCATCCTCAGGAATATATATCTGACAAACAGGGTACCAAAAGTGGATAGTAATGAGGATTTGCAATCAAGCATCCCTTGCCAAAATGAACTTTTTGCATACAAGACAGAAAAAACAGTGGCATTGGCTATTAGAGCTGTGACCTCTTTGACTGTACACATCAGATGATGCAGTCTTTTCAATGCTTTGTTCAAATCTCTTGGGTCAATACATATTCTGATTTTGTCTGAGCCTTTTTTGTGAGCTGCTACCATGGACGACACCCATTCAGTTTGTTGTGTAACTGGACAAATTACACCTTGCTGCACCACTTTATCCAGCTGAGCTTTGACTTTATCCTGCACAGCTATAATAACTTTTCTTGCTGGTCTGATTACTGGACTGACCTCTGGGTCTAACTTCATAGAAAACATAACTGGAAGTTTGCCCAACTTGTCATCAAAAACATCAGCATACTCTGAGAAAATGGCTTCAGAAAAACTGGTACTAGGATATGCTCTTATATGATGAACTTCTTTGGTAAAAGAAAGCAGGTTCATTCTCAAACAGTCTCTGAGAACCAATAATGACTGCACAGGTCTTCAAACTACATAGAATAACAAGCTGTAACAGTTCCTAGCCAAATAACATGAAAGCACTACTGAGCCTTCGGTTTGAATCCATAAGCAACAAGTTTCGCACTACTAGCCACATAGAGTTGTTCATTGGTTCTCACCTTAGCAAATGTGTCTGGTGATTTAACATTAGACTTTGAACCAGTGTCTACTTTGAGCTAAGTGGATTTACCATTGATCTGGACAGTACAAAACACTTCACTCCTCGCCAACAAATTCACTGCATCAACCTTTTTACCAGTTATTGATACACTATCTAGATAGAAAGTAGAGTTGTAGTCTATTTGATCAATTTGCTTTTTTGAGTGACCCTTCTTTACAACTGTGTGGGGTTTACTTGATTTGCAAGATTTCTGAAAATGGTACATTTTTTAACACCTGTGACATTGCTGACCAAATGTTAAGCATCTCTCTGTTTTAGACTCATGATTGGCACCACAATTGCGAGTTAATAATAAAGCTGGATTTGGGTTTTTCTGACTCATGCTTGTACTGGACTGAACATGCTCCTTTCTTAGAACTTGCTGGAAAACTATGTGGTTTCCCTGGTGAACCAGCAGGGGCTGTGGCTGCCATGTGCTTAGGCCTGCTTCTGTTTGCCACGTGTTGCATGCTATCTGCATTTGCTCTGGAGCCTGCTGAAACCATGCTCTTGTCACTTGCAAGCATACTTGTGTGCCTTTCTGTAACTTCATGGATTTGACAAATCTCAATGGCTTTACTCAACATTAAATCACTGTCATGAAGCAAAATCTTTCTCACAGCAACACTATTAATACGACACACAAGCCTGTCCTTTATTAACTCATCTTTTAAGTCACCAAAACGACACATTTTAGCTTTGTTTCTCTGGTCAGTAATATAAGCTGCAAAAGTTTCTGATCTCTTGTGTAAAACAAAAGCCTCTCTAATGTAATATTTGTCTGGGGGTTGCACATTTCCTTGAATCTGCGCTTTAAACATTTGGGATTTTCCATTGATTCTGCCTGTACAACAATATGATGATTTTTCACCTTCTCCCTCATATACTGCTGGTGCATACACAAATGAACGATGGCCTCTGACCCAACTAGGTTTAACAAAATGAATGCCCTGGTGCATGCAACTTTGTCAGAATATGCTGCTTGTATAAAATATCATACTCTTGCTCAAAATATTCTCCAGTTCTCTGCAATGTTCTGATCAACTACAAATGGTGAGCTTTTGAAATCCACACATGCCAGTGAAGGGTTTTGCAAATATGCACGAGCCCACACATACACATAAGCTAGAAATTTATGCCAGTATTTGTAACTTTGCCCAATAGCAGAACAAGCCTTTGAATATCTGAACTTTGTGGAATGAGTCTCTCGGGCACTGTAATACTCTCAAAATTGTTGTACTGCACGAAATCACCTCTCCACAGTGTAAGAAACATTTCAAATAACTGCACTGTGCAAATGAACTGGGCAGAAGAAGCTCAGAGTAAGAAACATTTAGATGCAGCTGCACTTTGTGAATAAACAGTACACAGCAGACTGAAGCTTCCCCCAAAATGGCACCAGATAATTCTTTACAGTGCAAGACACTCTGTAATGGCGGCACTTTGCGAATAGACACAACAAGCACAAGAAACTTTTTGAAATGGCTGTACTTTTAGACTGTACTTCATGAAAAAGTTGCACTTTGCACACAAACTCTTTGGAATACATGCACTGTAATAAGCACACAGTGTAAGCACTTTTGAACACTTTGAGATACTTTGAATAACTCTAGTTATGCCCTTGATACCATACGAAGTCATATAATTATGCCAAAAAACATGCAGTCGCCCTGTTTTATTTATGCTTAATGTGCCCCTTTTGCCCTTATCATATTCATTTTGCTCGTTTAATCTCTTTTCAAGCTCACTGTACTTTTCTTTTGCTATTTTTACTCTAAACATGCCCGTTTTGCTTTAAACATACTCATTTTGCTTTAAACATACTCAATTTGCTTTTCTGATAATCGTTTTATCAAATATTTCAAGCTTAAGCATTTTGTTTAATTAATAAACCTTTTGTGCCTCTTGCTTGTCTAATAATGCAGTTTGTGCCCTTGTAATGCTCCGTTTTATCTTTTTTATACAATAAACAGTTTGTGCAGGTTTTCATTACCTTTGGTTCTTTTCTTGCCATTTTTCATGCTCATTTCTCTTAGTTTACCTTCATTGTTATCTCTGCACCTCGTAGCTCTGAATATCAGTCTCTGGAATCCTACTTCTGATACCATGTCACTCGTCTAGTCTTTGTGGGTTCTGTTCAAGCAGCTTTATTATGTACAAACACATCATGATTGAAGCTTATTAACTTTAACTTAGGTAACATATTCAAACTAGCTACATTGCACCTTCAAAATGGTACTGAGTATAGCACGTGCTTGCTATTCATATATGCATGTTCAGTCCTTGATAAGCTTCTTAAAGATACAGCACACACACTCTGTTCTGCACTTGGTTTTCTTTCTTTCTTTTTTCTGTATGAGTAATTTGCTTATTTGATGTGTGCTAATGCTTGTTTTTATTGGTGTGCCCATTAATTTGCTAAACTACAAACATGTTGTTACTTAAATGTGCTTTTTGCCCAGGTAATAGTTTGAAATGATCATAGGACTGTTCCACTTACCTGGTTAACAGACTGAATGAATACATGAATGAATGAATGAATGAATGAATAAATAAATAAATAAACATATTCAGTTTTCAAAAAGGATATTGCACATTCCATAATACTAGGTTAATGATGATCGCTAAGTCTCTACATATACGAATATCCTCAGACGTACTTCTTTTAAGCACTAGAACTAGCAGTGTAGTTCCATTCTCTCCATTTTATTTTTCTCAGTACCCTAGTACTTTCCAAAATGTGTAACTCCATCTCTGCCTTAGGCTAAGGGCATAAGGAAGTGCCTCTGTAAATTCTGGAGTGGCGTTTGATCTAATTCAAAATTTGCCTGCCTTTAAGTGTTCACATTTCCTTGGTGAATCTGCTTACTATGCATTAACAGCTGAGAGAAGTTTTCAGCTGTAGCCATCTTCTTGGTATTCCTAGATGTCAGTATTTTAAATGCATGCCAATTTGATTTTCCTTATTCACACCCAGGCAAACATTGCTGGTCCTCTGTATTGCATGCATGCAGCTTTGAGTTCCCTTCATGTGTGATAAGCATGGTTACTTTTCCTATTGGAAAACCTTTTCAATCTTGTCTGCTTCTAATGATATAGCCTAGTCTCCCATAGGTATGTGTGAAAACAACCTTAGAAACTCTGTCATGGAAATAACTGACAGCATGGCTTCCATTCTATCTCTCTATTAAGCTTCATTTCCATCAGTTTTGTGGTGATCAAAATAATTCCTCTGCCATGTTATACAATTCTAAACACATCAGGTCATCATGCTCTTTTACTGTGCTTGCTTCCATTTTGTCTGTCCCTTCTTCATTTTTCAAGGTTCTCATACTGTATTGTGCATCTGACATTTAGCTTCTTCGTGTTTCAGTTATACACTGTCTCAGCTTGACTCTTCTTATGACATTTCCTTTTCTATTTCATTTAAACTGGATAAAATTGAAAGGGGTAACAATCTATCATATCTAAAACATAACTATCTTGTAAAGCTGAAAGTCTACTACATCTATCTATCTATATATATATATATATATATATATATATATATATATATATATATATATATGTGTGTGTGTGTGTGTGTAAGTAAATAAATACATATATAGCCAAATGTTGTAGCTGTACATCTCTTTATATCTTTTATTTATAGTGATACAACTGTGTTCACTGCCTGTTCACATGTTAGATTGTCTTTAAAGTGCAGCTTCTTGTTTTTTTTTTTTTTATTTCCCTGAAATGCTAATTCCACCTAAAACGCGGCTTTTCAGCGCTTCTGTGGATCCCTAGTGATATTTGCATTGCTTACTGCACTTATTTCCTTGTTTCACTTGAAAGAAAGTTACTGTTTGTCATTTTTGCATTTAAGTTACCTGTAACACATTGCATTTAAGTTACCTGGCACTTGCTCACTAAGTCAGCACTAAAAAATTAAAAGCACTACACCCTCACAAACTCCCCTTCAGTACCTTGTTCCCCATTGGCCCTTTTTTCAATTATAAAGGAATTCCTAATACTATTCTAGCATGTCCAAAGGTCAGTTGTCAATCTCCTCTCCGGTCCAACTGGTGAATCTGGGAATCTTGAGGCAATGATACAACTGCCTCATGTACACAGACAACCCTCTCCTCCTCCCAACAAATTCCAACACATGTGAGAGATGCAACCATATAGCCAAACTGGAGGCTAAGCTCTCTCAAATCAGTACTGGCGTAACCAGTCAGGAGGAGAAGGAAACCACACTCACTACAATTCCAGTCTCACATAAAGCTACCACGACAGCAAACCAAACACATAAACAGACAAAAACATACTCGGAGGCTCTAAATAAAAATCTGCCTAAGCAGCAGAGACCTCCAAAGCAGACACCCAAGCAACCGCTACCCCAAAACAAAACACATGCAACACATAGCTCACAAAGCCAGTGTGCCAAACAGTCACAGCCCTTAAGGCTACACAACATACCTGATACACTTGTAATAGGTGACTCTATTGTCAGGCACACTGACGTCCCGCTCACCAGGCTGAACAAGGAGAAGGTCACGGTGAGCTGCCTGTCGGGCGCTAGGATCCGCCACATAACACAAGCACTCAGGTCACTCCAAGGCAAGTACAAATATGACTCAGTCATTGTCCATGCTGGTGTGAATGACCTGAGACGTACCTCCCTGGACTACATGAAAAGAGACATAGAAGAGCTCTCTGAGCATGTAGCCCAGGCCAGTATGACCCTGACCTTGAGTAGCATCTTACCCTCACCAAGAATGATGCCACAATATGAAGACAAGATGATCAATTTCAACAATTGGCTTAAGTATTGGTGTCATTCAAAGGGGATCCAATGCCTGTCAGCCTGGGATGACATGCTCGACAAGCCACGATGCTTCGCTAGGGACAGCTTGCACCTGTCACCCCTGGGCTTTCGGATATTGGCAAAGGCTCTTGCTACCCCCATAGTGCCTTTTTTAGGCAAGGCTCAAAAGACAAACCCACCTCCATAGGTATTACAAGGGATAAGAAACTAAGAGTAATGCTACTCAACGCCAGAAGTCTAAACCTCAAGATGCACGCACTCGTAACTCTCCTTAGCATGGAGAACTTCGATATCTGTGCAGTAACAGAAACCCGGTTCAAGGCTCCAGAGAGCACCCCAGCACTACCATGTTATACCTCATACCATGCTTTTCGGCCCCAAAACTTGGACCGAACCACAAAAGGAGGGGGAGTATCAATATTCGTCAAAGATACCCACACCTCCAGACTGGTGGCACAGCACGAAGCATCAGAGACTATCCATGTGCAACTAACAGCGGGTAAAACTGCCTTCCAGTTTATAGCCTGCTACAGACCACCCTCCCAAACCCAGGAACCCCACTCGGCCTTCCTGAGAACACTGGGAAATATGAAGTTCTCTCCAAACACCATTATATTGGGTGACTTCAACTACCCAAACATAGACTGGGAGCATTACTCTAGCTCCAACACCCTAGCCCAAAGGTTCCTAGAATTTATAAACTCAAATGCTATGGAACAACTTGTTACCACTCCCACAAGAGGGGAAAACATACTGGACCTGATCATCACCAACATGGGGACTCTATGCTCCAGACCAGAAGTGTATCCCTTACTGGTAAGATCAGACCATAAACTAATCTCACTGGATATTCACATCCCGACCCCACCCCCTGCCCAGAAAACCACAGTGAAAAACTTCTAAAGCAAATTTCACACTCCTCAAAACCGAGGTGGAATCCTTCAAAGCCCCGGGCCTGTGGAAAATACGGCCCAGACCGCAAAATCCTTTATAAACGCATTCTATGAACACCTTCAGGAATGCATGGATCATGCAATCCCAAATAAAACCAAGACCCAATCCTCCAAAGGCAGACGTCCTGTCTGGTGGACCCCAGCCATAAACAAACTATACAATAGAAGGAGGAAGCTACTACATGATAGAGCAAAATCCCAAAAAGGGAAGGCATCTCTGATCAGTATTAGCAAAAACCAACGGGCACTCATAAAATCGTCTAAGGCCAGCTTCGACAGAAAAATTGCACAGGACACTAAGGATAATCACAAGGCTTTCTTTAGTTATGTTAGGAACCTGGGTGGGAATTCCCAGATATGCTCAGAATTAGTCCAAAATGACAAAAAATACACCGAACCCACAGACATTGGCAACATCCTAGCTGACATGTTCAGTGCAAACCCCCCCCCCCCACCAAAAGGGCAAATATCTATCCCAGCAGAGTGCTGCCCCCTGACATCTCAGATGCTCAGGTAAGAGCCGCCCTCTCCAAAGCAAAAAATACAGCATCAATGGGACCAGACGGCGTCCCGGGCTGCGTCCTACATGAACTCCAAGAAGAGCTAAACCCAAACATAAAACTACTGTTCAATCTCAGCCTTACTACAGGATATGTACCCAAAGAGTGGCGTACAGCAACAGTGGTCCCTCTCCACAAAGGTGGTGCCTCAACGGATCCTGGAAACTATCGCCCCATAAGCCTGACTAGCTTGGTCTGCAAAGCTATGGAAAGGATCATCATGGACCTCATAAATAAAGATATTGGGGACCTACAGACACTGGATCCTACCCAGTTCGGCTTTGTTAAGGGCAGATCCTGCCTCTTAAACCTGGTCGATTTCTTTGAAACAGTCACCAAGGCCATTGACGAGGGTAAGGTGGTCCACACAGCCTACCTGGACCTCGCAAAAGCCTTCGATACAATACCCCACTCGGACATTATAGATAAGCTCACCAGCTTAAATATAAACCCCTATGTCACTAGATGGGTTGCAAACTGGCTCAAGGACAGAACCCACATGGTTAGAATTGCTGGAGCCATGTCAGACTCCAAACCAGTTACAAGTGGCGTCCCACAAGGCTCAGTCCTGTGACCTCTCTTGTTCGGTATATATTTCTCGGAGGTACAGGCCAACATGGAAGGACTGTGGCTGACCAAGTTCGCAGATGACTGCAAACTGGGCGCCATAATCGACTCTCCAGCCGACACAAGCATCCTCCAAAAGGGCCTCATTGAAACAGACAACTGGTGCCAGAGCCATGGCCTCAAGCTAAACGCCAAAAAGTGTATAGTCATCCCCTCTGGCAAAAACAAAGTGCCCACAAATTACCACATAGGTGGTAATCCATTAAGTACAGAAGAAGTAATTAGGGACCTGGGGACCCAAGTTGATAGCAATCTCTCATTTGACAACCACGTGGCCAAAGTAGTTAGAAAAACATTTTATATAGCCCACCTAATCATGAAGGGATTCACATCTAGATCAGGAGAGGTCATCGTGCCTCTTTACTCATCCCTCATCAGGCCCATAATTGAGTACAATGCCCCTTTTGGGATGTACCTTACCAAACACCTGAAGCAACTGGAAAGACCCCAAAAGTACCTCACCAAGAGGATCAAAGGGCTCAAACAGATGCCATATGCTGCCCGGTTAAAGAAACTCCAGCTCTACTCAGTGGCATACCGCCTGCTCAGAGGCGATCTGTGCCTGACGTATAAAGCCATGTCCAACCCGGAATAAATGGACATGCTGCACCTCAGAAAATCCAAATCCCATCGAGCTACGCGCTCAAGAGACTTGAACCTCAGCACTGAAATAAATAGGACATGCTGGAGGGACAGATTCATAACCCAGAGGCTCCCTTCACTCTGGAATAAAATCCCAGTCCAGGTTAGGCAGAGTCCCTCATTGACTCTCTTCAAGAGGAATCTTGATGAGTGGATGGGAGATTGTAGGTTTACCCCGGGTATCACTTCTGTGTCACTGTTAGACAGAGGCACAGTATACTAACCTCAAAAAAGGGCATAGCAAAATTAATTTAAAATGGGTGGCGAAAGCCAAACACACTCTGGCTAGGCTTATAAATGCCCTAGGGCAGATAGCCTAGTATGAACCTATGAACTCATTCATGTCCTTATGAGTAAAAGCCAGGCTTCCCCAGTCTTGGGTGGCAGCACTCTGGTCCCTTAATTTCTACTCTAGGAAGTAATTTCAACATTATTCCTGAAGGAAGTGAGAGTCAAGCACCAGAGAGCACTCAAGATGTCTTAACCTAGCCTATCTATCCTTTATCTCCTATGTGCCATGGTGCCAAATCCAAAAGATTCTTTTGTGTGCTTCACAAACCATGCTACACACAAATCTATCTCTTAGAATGTCTGTAAAGCTTAAAAAAATCTCAGTTCTAAGCAATTTCAGCTAATCTACAAAGATAAGCTAAAAGAAACCACTAAAAAAGATAAAAAATAATCTATAACAAAACCAGTGATAACAAAGCAGAGCAGTCCAAATAAAAAAATACACAACATTTATTGTCAGTAGAAAAAGAAACACCTTTAGTGCCAGGGCCTGTATCAGTTAGATTTTTTTTAAGACTTATGTAGTTTCTTATTTTAGGTTTATTGATGATTTCATTTTTTTGTGTAAGGGAGGTGAATCATTTGTTGAATTTTTTGTAAATGACCTACAAAATAATCATTTTGGTTTGGAGTTTGATTGCCTACAAAGTGGTAAGATGGTTACTTTTTTGGATTTAGTGGTAGAGGGTCATAATAGTGGTTATATATGCATTAGAATTCATAGAAAGTTTGAGGATGGGGGACATTTTTTAGACAGTAAAAGCTGTCATCCTCCACATGTGTTGACTGCCCTACATTATGGGGAAATTTTAAGAGTGAGTAGATTGTGTAGTGATGTGAAAGTTATGGAACAGGAAATTATTCATACTTATATTATGTTTAAACAAAGAGGTCATAGTGAAGGAATTATTATGAATGCCCTTGGAAAATTGTTTCAGTTGGAGCAGTGGAATGGGAAGTATAACAGTAGTGGGGTAAGGTATCATGTCAGTAGTTTGGATAGGTATGAGTCTAGGGAAGGAAGAAGAGTGTATTTTGTTATTGTTTTAACTCAGGAAGTGATAGATATTATTAAATATTATTGGCTATTTCTTTTGAGAGGTAAGAGTTATGTTAAGAATTTATGGAAAACCCCTTTAATATCCTTTAAGAAGAGTCGTAGTGTGAAGGATATAGTGGTTCACAATAAATTATGTGCACCGACAGAGGGTTTAGTCAAACAAATAAGTAGTCTATGTACAAATACTTGTGGAGGCTGCTCAGTATGTCAATATGTAGTTAAGTCCTTTGATAAGATTAATGGTGTTAGGTATAACCCTACAGCACAATATGCTTGCAGTACAGAAGGGGTAGTATATGTTTTAAAATGTTCCTGCAGTCTTTTTTATATAGGGGAAACTAAAAGATCCTTTAAAATAACATCAGACTAAAGAAAAAACGGCAATAACAAACCAAGCAAAAACAAAATCGGAAAGTGAGTAGTCAGTAACACGTCCTGGAAGTCACCCAGACAGAAAGATGCTAACAACAATTGCCTGAACGCAAGTTTATTATTTAAAATAAGAGCGTTTTCGCTGTCAATACAAATAGGCAGCTTCTTCAGAAAAAAATATATGAATAAAACATTTGGCGCCAAGCCTTTAATTTAAAAACCAAAGTGTAGCGTGTCATACTGACATCACTACTTCTTAAAAACACTTAAAGACGCACTAACATACTCCATTAGGACAAGGCAATTTAAAATAAGAATGCAAGTGTAGTTGAAGTGTCCGTAACCCCATCAAATACAAGTAATCAGAAAAAGGGGGGATACCAACACTTAATTTATCACAAAACAAGAATAAAACTAAAAACTAGGGGGAGGGGAAATAAACCAAAGAATTATATATGTATAAATATGTGAAACAACCTCATAGTGATCAACTAAGAGGTATCAGTCCACAAGCATCCCTCAAAGTAGGTGGAAAAATAAAAACCACCTTTTTAAAAGTTATTTTTACAAGTGACTTCTCAATAAGTAAATAGAAATGGCCAGTAACACACTGTCAGTGTACATGCGTATCTACACAATTGGCCCTATTTGGTGTAACTTCTCATTTTTAATAATACTGAGATGTTACAATTATCGTTGAGGCCAGGACAGTGGAAAGCATTAAGCTTGATCTGCCATTCCAATTCACGAAGTTCTAGTAACAGTGACAGAGGGCCCCCTCTAATACTCAAAGGTATATGATCAATTCCCATGAAGTAAAATTTGTGTTCAGGGAAATTTTCAATATGCCTAGCTAGGGCGTTTTCCTGTTTGTTAGTCCTAATGGCATAGACGTGTTCGTAAATACGCTGACGTAATTTACGATCCGTCTTGCCTATATAGAAAGCAGGACATACATTGCAAAATGCTCCATAGATAACTGATTTTGTGTTGCAATTGATTGTGTGTTGGATGTAGTATTTACTGTCATTGACTAGGAAAGAACCGCCTGTTTTTAAAAATTGGCACCAGTTACAGGAGCCACAGGCCACAGAGCCCTTACATTTGATAAAGCTAAGCTCATGTCTGGATTGTAAGAGCTCTTTAAGATTCCTTCCTTTTCTAAACACTACCCTAGGGAAGGGGCCCAATTTTTCAAAAATTACGGGGTTACGGACACTTCAACTACACTTGCATTCTTATTTTATATTGCCTTGTCCTAATGGAGTATGTTAGTGCGTCTTTAAGTGTTTTTAAGAAGTAGTGATGTCAGTATGACACGCTACACTTTGGTTTTTAAATTAAAGGCTTGGCGCCAAATGTTTTATTCATATATTTTTTTCTGAAGAAGCTGCCTATTTGTATTGACAGCGAAAACGCTCTTATTTTAAATAATAAACTTGCGTTCAGGCAATTGTTGTTAGCATCTTTCTGTCTGGGTGACTTCCAGGACGTGTTACTGACTGCTCACTTTCCGATTTTGTTTTTGCTTGGTTTGTTATTGCCGTTTTTTCTTTAGTCTGTCGTTGTCTCATGGCTTCGGATAGACCGAGCAGCCCAAGTACACCTTCAATCTTCCTATCGGAAGGTGTTCCACCGGATGGTAATCATCTGAACACTGGCTCAGACATGAACAGGATGCTTCTTACGTTATCGCAAAAAATAGACGCCTTGCATACTCGTATGGAGGTTTTTGAGAACAGTAACTTCCCTTGCACTTCATCGAATAGCATACCAGCTGGTCAGCGACCTTTAAGTGGCCCTTCTACCATGATCCACAATGAACAAAGTGAGCAATTCCACTTACCTGTATCGTCGGACCTAGAAGGGAGAGACAGACCTTTGGTAAACGGAGAGCAACAGAGTGTTAGTGGCAACAACAGGGAGCTTATTGGCGTTCCTTCGATCTCTCAGTGGATTAACAACTTGGAAGCTTTTGCGTTTCCTGGAGCGACTGTTACGGAACAACCGGCTTCAACGGGTGAGTCTAACTCTGTTGACACGATTCTCAACAATCTTAAAAAGTTGGATGCTAAAATGGTTAAACTAAAAAAACTACAGCTGGAAGTTTCTTACTTCCAGCAATGTCTCAATGAAAATATTGTGCCTAAAGGCCTTCGTTCTTCCTTCTCTCCTTCGGGTCTAATTCAGGGGACTGGTTTTTTGACGGACTTAGTCACACTTTTTGAAAGACAAGGGGCTCAACTACTAGAATTGTTAATAAAACATTATTCTCTCAATATTAATTCTCTTACGGATGAAATCAAATTACTTGACAGTACTATCAAAATGGACATGGAATTCTTGCGCTTTAAATTCGACTATGATCGAATTTTCATTAGCATTGAGGGGCTCATGTCTAAATTAAAACAGAATAAAGTCAAAAAATTAAACAGGGATAGGGACGCATATAGTCATCTACGTGCGTATCCCAAATTACAGACAGTGCCCACTGCAGGTTTGGATAGCCTGGATGGGTTTGAATCAGAAGTTGTTCCACCTGCTTCTGGTAATCAAACTGTTGACTTTAATCAACATGGGTCTAAAGCTAAATGAACTGACAGGCCAAATGGAAAGTTTTCTAATTACAATGACAGACCTAGGAAAAATAACTCTGATTCCAGTTCTAATTTTGTTAATAATAACAACTTTTTAGGACAACTCCCACAACGACCATACCAAACGAGGAGCAGAACTCGGAACAACTAGCACTCGTGCATAACAACATAGATCTGGATAACAGCGTGAGTTCATCTTTACGCATTCAATACAATCAGAATGGTGACTTCAAAATATACAATTTTTCTGATGTTATGTTGTCATCAGAGCTCATTGAAATCATGTCTCGTGGTAACACATTTGTGCCCAGCTCTGAATGTGATCTCACTAAGACTATTTTGGACTTAAAATGTTACACTAGGAAGTTGAACTTGGACCTGTTATTCAACAATTCCATTGCTCTACCTAGGGTTGAGTTAAAGGTTCCGAGTACCTTCAACCCCCCTTTGCACACTGGGTTAAAAGTTTTTGAGAGCATCTGTGAATTGGACATCAGAGAACTGAAAAAGATAAAAAATGGGCCAAAGTTTAACAACCTCCAGAATATCACCACTGAACAGAGAAGGGCTCTATCTGACTTTAAACTTTTACCAGTCCGGGTAATTAAACCTGATAAAGGGGGTGGGCTCGTGATTTTCAACAACAGCATGTATATTGAGAAAATGTCTTCTGTTTTGGACACACCTGCGTACTGCCCCTCTTCTATCAGTGAAATGAATGGCGCACATAGGAGAATTAGGGGTTACCTCAGGGACATGTTCCTGGAAGGCAGAATCGATATGGAATTATACAACTTTTTAGACATAGTTTTCCCAAAAGTTCCTATGATGTTTGGCATCCCTAAGATGCATAAAAATCTAGAGAACCCACCCATGAGGGCTTTAATAGATGGTAGGTTTTCTATGACTTATAATAGTTCTAAATTGATCGATCATATTCTTTTAAAATATTTAAAGAATATTCCTTCCATCTGTAAAGACTCCTGGTCCTACCTGAGTAGTATTGATAGCATTGTATACAATCCCGAATTCAACTTTCTCACAATAGATGTGGTTGACTTATACACATCGATACCCCATCAGGAAGCCACCGAGTGGGTTGGGCTAAAATTGAAAGATCTGGGTGCCACTAACAATGAAATCAGCATCGTCACAGAACTGCTTGACATAGTCCTTGATTCCAATTTTTTCATTTTCAATGAAAAAATTTTTTTGCAAAAACAAGGCATAGCCATGGGCTCCCAATGTGGAGCCAGTGTAGCTAACATCTTCATGGCCTTTTGGGAAACTAAGTTTATTCTATCGAACCCCACTTTCAAGGACCAGATCCATCTCTATACTCGCTACCTGGATGACATTTTCATCTTGTTTAAAGGCAAAGATGGGGAGGCTGATTCTTTAGTGGAATTCATGAACCACACTACCACCTTTTTGAGGTTCACATCCACGTTTTCTGTCAGGACTATTGATTACTTAGATGTCAATCTTAGCAAAGATGATACTGGTAAGATGTATTTTTCCAAAGTGTACAGGAAAACTACATACTGTAATTCTTTATTACATTATTCCAGCCAGCACCCTTTCAAACAAAAGAGGGCCATTGTTAAAGGCCAGTTTGTAAGGGCAGTCCGTATGTGTAATTCTGATTCAGCCTTTAGTGAAGAATGCCAGTTTCTTAAGAGTCAATTTTTGAATAGAGGTTATCCGACCTCATTAATTGACGAAATCATCATTGAAATAGAAGTGAAAAAAGCAGAAGGTCTTTTTAGACCTCTTCTCAAATTACAGGTCGACCTGTCAACGAATAGAAACACAGTTGAACACACACAGTTGGGCGATGATCAATCCCAACTAATAGGTAATACTAGATTAGACAACTTGGTAAAATGTAATTTGGTCACCAGTTTTACAACAGCTTTTAGTAGTGACGCAGGGAGAATTTGTAATATTTTGAATAAGAACTGGGACTTCATTAGGAATGACATTTACCTTTTTGAAAAATTGGGCCCCTTCCCTAGGGTAGTGTTTAGAAAAGGAAGGAATCTTAAAGAGCTCTTACAATCCAGACATGAGCTTAGCTTTATCAAATGTAAGTGCTCTGTGGCCTGTGGCTCCTGTAACTGGTGCCAATTTTTAAAAACAGGCGGTTCTTTCCTAGTCAATGACAGTAAATACTACATCCAACACACAATCAATTGCAACACAAAATCAGTTATCTATGGAGCATTTTGCAATGTATGTCCTGCTTTCTATATAGGCAAGACGGATCGTAAATTACGTCAGCGTATTTACGAACACGTCTATGCCATTAGGACTAACAAACAGGAAAACGCCCTAGCTAGGCATATTGAAAATTTCCCTGAACACAAATTTCACTTCATGGGAATCGATCATATACCTATGAGTATCAGAGGGGGCCCTTTGTCACTGTTACTTGAACTTCGTGAATTGGAATGGCAGATCAAGCTTAATGCTTTCCACTGTCCTGGCCTCAACGATAATTGTAACATCTCAGTATTATTAAAAATGAGAAGTTACACCAAATAGGGCCAATTGTGTAGATACGCATGTACACTGACAGTGTGTTACTGGCCATTTCTATTTACTTATTGAGAAGTCACTTGTAAAAATAACTTTTAAAAAGGTGGTTTTTATTTTTCCACCTACTTTGAGGGATGCTTGTGGACTGATACCTCTTAGTTGATCACTATGAGGTTGTTTCACATATTTATACATATATAAATCTTTGGTTTATTTCCCCTCCCCCTAGTTTTTAGTTTTATTCTTGTTTTGTGATAAATTAAGTGTTGGTATCCCCCCTTTTTCTGATTACTTGTATTTGATGGGGTTACGGACACTTCAACTACACTTGCATTCTTATTTTAAATTGCCTTGTCCTAATGGAGTATGTTAGTGCGTCTTTAAGTGTTTTTAAGAAGTAGTGATGTCAGTATGACACACTACACTTTGGTTTTTAAATTAAAGGCTTGGCGCCAAATGTTTTATTCATATATTTTTTTCTGAAGAAGCTGCCTATTTGTATTGACAGCGAAAACGCTCTTATTTTAAATAATAAACTTGCGTTCAGGCAATTGTTGTTAGCATCTTTCTGTCTGGGTGACTTCCAGGACGTGTTACTGACTGCTCACTTTCCGATTTTGTTTTTGCTTTAAAATAACATTACAGAAGCATATAATAAGAAGTTATGTTCTTACCATAACGTTCCATGTTAGTTGTCTTCTTCTCACCTTCTTTCTTGCTGGATGGATTCGGAGCCGATCCTCGGCTCCGACTCGGCCTATACTATAGCTCGAGAGCTATTTTTACCGGCCCAAGGCAGCCCTATATCCCACTATACCATGCGCTAACTCCCC
Organism: Protopterus annectens; assembly: GCF_019279795.1. NCBI lineage: Eukaryota > Metazoa > Chordata > Ceratodontiformes > Protopteridae > Protopterus > Protopterus annectens. Next base: position 233,134,122 of record NC_056745.1, read on the forward strand.
AGATCTCGTTGGCAGCTAACACATAGTATAAATTTATCATTATTATCCTCATTTCCAAGTACGGACTCCCTGCTGGTAACACTAAAGATACGGGGAAACCGTAAAGTATTGTATCTCATGAAATAGAAGGACTCAGAGACCTTCAAGTCTGTCCAGGCTAGGGGGCAGGAGGGAGGGATGCAAGAAAGAAGGCGAGAAGAAGACAACTAACATGAAACATTATGGTAAGAACATAACTTCTTAATGTTAAGTTGTCATTCTCGCCTTCATTCTTGCTGGATGGGACAGCGTCCCTAGCACCTTGGTCCTGGGTGGCTCAATGGAACAGACTCCTGAGTACGATGGAACCAAAGTCAGCTCTATTTCTGGAGGCTATATCAAGTTTGTAATGGGCAATAAAGGTATGTTGAGAAGCCCATGTAGCTGCTGCACATATGGCATCTAATGGTAACCTTGCTTGAAAGGCTGTTGATGTTGATAGTGCCCTAGTTGAATGAGCCTTAGGCCTAGACGGGAGTTGCCTGTGTCTCAACTCGTAGACAAAGGTAATAATGGATGTCAACCATCTGGAAAGAGTAACCTTTGATACTGGAAGCCCTTTCCTCCCTTCAGCATAAGAGAGAAAGAGCTGATCTGACTTTCTGAGTTGTTTTGTCCTGTCTAGATAATACCGTAGTTGGCGATGAACATCCAATGAATGTAATTTCTGTTCAGCCCTGTTTGAGTAGTCTGGGAAGAAGACAGGCAAGTCAATAGAGTGGTTTAGATTTGCTTCAGAGGAAACTTTCGGTAGGAAGGAAGGGTTTGTTCTGAGAGTTACCCTGTCTTTATGAAAGACCAAATAAGGGGGACGGACAGACAAGGCTTGGAGTTCCGATACCCTTCTGGCAGATGTTATGGCTACTAAAAACAGAGTTTTCCAAGAAAGAAGCTTGAGGGAGCAAGAGGCTGTAGGTTCAAAGGGAGGCAGAATCAATGACGTTAGAACCAAATTTAAATCCCATTGTGGAGGCGGATCCTTAACGGGAGGTCTAAGCAAGAAGATGCCCTTGAGGAAGGCTTTACAGAGTTTGTGGGACATAATATTTGCTTGTGAGAGCCCCACATGAAAATTAGCAATGGCCGCTAATTGTACTCTGATAATGGCTGACGATGACCCTGAATGAAAAAGCTCTGCCAGAAAGTCTAGAACCTTATGAATTGGTGCATGGAAAGGATCTAAGGACCTAGCTTGTGCCCAGAGCGAAAAACGCTTCCATTTACTTGCATAAGTCTTCCTAGTATTGGACTTATGGGAAGCAAGAATGATATCACGGACAGGAAGAGAAATAAGGGGAAGCCTGGCTATGGCTGGAAGTGGAGCAACCAAGCTGTGAGGTTGAGGGAATGAAGAGACTGATGCCACTTGCCCGTGAGATGGGTCAACAGATCCGGAAGGGGTTCCAGATGCCAAGGCTGTTCCAGTAGATAACTGTGCAGGAACGGAAACCATACTTGTCGAGGCCAATACGGAGCAATGAGGATCATTTTGGATCTCAATGCGTTTGCTTTCTGAATTAATTGGGGGATCAACGGTAAGGGGGGAAAGGCATATAGAAGACCCCGGGGCCAATCGTGAACAAGAGCGTCTCTGGGGGGATGGCCTGGTAGAGGGAAGAGTGTGAAGAAGTCAAGGCACTTGCTGTTTTGAGGGGTTGCGAAAAGATCGCAGCAAGGCTGGCCCCACTTCTGAAATATTCTGTCTGCTACCGCTTGATTTAGAGACCACTCGTGAGGCATGAGGATAGTTCTGCTCAATCTGTCCGCTATGACGTTGGACTTCCCGGGGATGTGCATTGCTATCAGAAACTGTTGAGAGGAAATCGCCCATTGCCAAAGTCTGAGTGCTTCTCGACATAGGGGGTAGGACTTTGTTCCGCCCTGCTTGTTTATGTACCACATCACAGACATATTGTCCATTTGAATTGCTATAGTCCCTGTGGGAAGAGAGTTCTGAAGGGCTTGCAACGTTAAAAGCACCGCTCTCATCTCCAGGACATTTATGTGCAGGTGGCATTCTAATTGTTGCCATGTGCCCTGGACCGTCCTGCCCTGATAGTGCCCCCCCCCCACCCGATCAGGGAGGCATCTGCTGTCACCGTGGCAACTGGGGGGGGGGGAGAACAAAGGGTCTGCCCTGAAAGAGCTGAGGGGAAACCATCCACCAGGAGAGGTGATTCTTGCATGATGGGGTTATCAAGATGTTGTGAGTCATTGGGAGCTGTTGAAAGGACCACTGAGAAAACAGCATCCACTGAAGGATCCTCATGTGGAATCGGGCTAATGGGAGGAGAAGGATCGCCGCTGCCATGAGGCCTAACGCTTTCAGTACTAACTTGACTTGAACTCTGTTGGACTGAAACAGGAACTGAACATTCCACCGTATGTCTGTCACTCTCTGAGGTGGTAATGTTGCAGACATTTCTGTGGTGTTTAACACGGCGCCTATAATGTTTATACATTGACAAGGCGACAAGGAGGATTTTGCAAAATTTATAGAAATACCTAGATTGTTGCAAAGTTGAATAGTGTAATCCCTGGCCATTATAAGATGCTGCTTGGTGGTAGTAGAAATGAGCCAGTCGTCTAAATATGGAAACACCTGGAATCCTTTTTGTCTCGGGTGAGCCATGACCACTGCCAAGCATTTGGTGAACACCCGGGGGGCTGTGGTGAGACCAAAGGGCAGGGTTCTGAATTGATAATGACTGGCTCCCAGCCGGAAGTGGAGAAACCTCCTGGAGTGCCTGTGTATCTTTATATGATAATACACGTTCTGGAGGTCTAACGAGCACATCCAGTTGTCTCTGCCCAAAAAGGGTAGAATGGACTGCAGTGTTACCATCTGAAATTTTGTCTTTTGTACAGAGTTGTTCAATCTGCTGAGGTCCAAAATGGGTCTCCAGTCTCCTGTCTTTTTTGGTACCAAAAAGAATCTGGAGTAGATTCCGGATCCTAACTGATCTGCTGGGACTGCCTGGATGACTCTTTTTTCTAACAGCTTTTTTATTTCTAGCTGTGCCTGACCCCTTTGTCCGGGTGGTACGTCTGGTAGGGGTCTTGGCGGTTGTACCAGAGGGGAAATGAAGGGAATTTTGTAACCCTCGGATATGATCGACTGTACCCATTTGTCTTGGGAGAGGGATTGCCAGGCTTCCGGGTACAGAGATAATCTTTCCCCGACTGCCTCTGAAGGCGGACAGTCGGGCAGCTTCTCAGGGATGCTGAAAGGGTTGGTCAGGGAAGGATTCCCTGGAACCCTGGTTCTGTGGACCCCCTCTGCCCCTGGGGCGGCGTCTGTTATTGTTCCCCCCTCTGCCTCTGGGGGGAAATTCACCACGTGCGGCAGGCACGACTCCCTGTGGTTTGCGGAACCACATCTTTCCACCCTTCTGGCCCTTAGGATAAGGTCTAGAGGGTGTGGAAAAGTGGACTCCCATGGCAGAGAGAGTCTTACCATCTTGCTCGCATCTGGTGAGGGTATTCTTCACCTGAGGTCCAAACAATTCTGAACCATCAAAGGGGGTGTTGGTGAAGGACGCCTTGAAGGGATCGGCAAAGTTACAGTCGCATCCAAGCGTGACATCTCAACGCAACACCTGTGCCTGTGGCCCTACTCGCTCCATCGGCTGCGTAGGAGATAAGCCACATGGAGGAGTTGACAATGGAATTCAGGGTAGCCAGCTGGGAGTTCATCTTGTCCTGATACCCCGCAGCAGAAGGATCCTGTACAGTTTCACCCAGTTCTTTGAGCAAGTCTCTCTGAAGGCGGGTGAAATGACATAAATAGTTCAGCGATCGCATAGCAAAGGTCACTGAAGCAAATGTCCGCTTACCATACCTGTCCATGGTCCTGGACTCTTTGTTAGGAGGATGAACAGGTACAGAAGGATCAGCTAATTCCTTCTTAGTGGCTGCTGCTACCACCATAGCATCAACTGAAACACCTTTGGTCAGAAAGGATTTGTCCTCCAGAGCAGAAATAAATTTAGAGGACCTCCTAGGGGTAGGTTCCATTGAGTCAGGAGCTGCCCATGCCTTTCTGGCCACTACTTCCATTAGTGGGTCGAAAGGGGGAGACACCCAGGAGGTGGAAGGGCGAGATCCAAAAGCGTCAAGGTAAACTGACTTGTCCTCAGAGGGTTTGAGAGTGGACCAATTTCCCCTCTGTTTCAGGATCTCTAGGATGTCTGAAAAAGAGACATCCTCAGTGGGGGATCTCGGGGAACCCTCCGACTCATCCAAGTCGGTGTCCGACGTGACAGACTCGGGGGAGTCTATGTGCTTCCTCTTGCACTTTCTTTTCCTAGGGGGTTCCCCTGAAGCTTCAGGGGAGGCCTCGGAAGAGGAGGAGACACCCAAAGTGGGTACCCTACGCTTTGGATCTCTGCTGTCAGATGCAGTAGGATGGCCAGAGACCGTAACAGGCACTGTAGAGAGAGGAGCTGCAGAATTTAACCTTGGAGTGGACACTGGGTCCAGCACGCTCCTCATCACTTCGAAGGCTCCCCTATCAGGCACCAAAGGCAGTCCCGGCTCCGAAGAGACCTGAACCGCTCCCGGCACCAACAGAGAAGGCTCTGAGAATGCTGTCGGGGCCGAACTAACCAGAGCCGAAGCTCAGAGAGGGAGAGCAGGGTCGGACAAGGGTCCAATGCCACTCGCCCCCTCGGAGCCGACAGTGGAGTCCCGGCACCCAGACCTCTCCACGGACGGAACCAATGAAGAAGTCAGAGCCAACGACACCGGAGCCGAAGGTGGGAGTATTGGCTCTGACGTGGGCAAGGTTACGGTTCCGACAAACTCCGGCTCTGAACTCGAAAGGTGAGTCGGGGGGAGGAATCGATGGCGGTACCGAGGGAGCCACAGTCTGGTGAGATGGGCTTTGGAGCATTTGGGCTAGTGCCTGAGATTTTAAGAGTCTACTGACCACCCTCTCAATATCATGGTGGGAAAGCCTGGATGACCCGGATGAATGAGTCCTATGACTCCGCTCCGATAGGAGTGGTGATCTCGGAGCAGATCGGACGGATTCTAGTGAGGGGTATCTAGAGCGCTTGCATGCTGGAGTCGGCTCCGATGCAGGTTTCGGAGCGGATACGACCTTGCTCACTTCGGATCCAATTGGAACCAATGTCGGAGTCATCTCAGTTACACCAGTCCTCGACTCAGAAGCTGGAGCCGAGGGTTTGGCGGTTTTAGAAGACTTCCCCGAGCCAGACTTGGACGGGGAGTCATCGGGCTTCAATAAGCCCCTCAAGATGAGCTTATTACGACGCTCCTGCAGGACTCTTGAACTAAATCCGTGACAGATGGAACAAGAGTCCTGCAGGTGTAAAGGCCCCAAGCAGTAGACACAAGAAGTGTGACCGTCTGTCAGAGACATTTTCTGACAGCACGAGTCACACTTCTTGAATCCCGAAACCTTAGCGTCTTTGGACATAGTCCTAAATACAGAAAACACAGTCAGCCCACACACTCACTCAACTTATACCCAGAAAGGAGTTAAGGGGACTGACTAAAACACCCACACACAGACTCTCTAAGGGGTGGGGGAAACTAAGCTAAAGCCCATAGGCCCGATTATAAAAATTAACTAAAAGGAAGGGAGAAGGGCTACAAAAGGGCTGTAATAAATAAAACTATCGATAGGGACCTAAGGTAGGAAAACTATCTGGAAAACTATCTGAAAAATAGCTCTATTGAAAAAAATCTCTTTTACTGACCTGAGCCAGTAAAAAAAGGCAACCTCGCAGCGAAGCGGCAAACGAGATCTGGGGAGTTAGTACATGGTATTGTGGGATATAGGGCTGCCTCGAGCCGGTAAAAATAGCTCTCGAGCTATAGTATAGGCCGAGTCGGAGCCGAGGATCGGCTCCAAACCCATCCAGCAAGAATGAAGGAGAGAATGACAACTTAACATGAGACATTAAGAAGAATAAATGTGAAAATCCTGTGACAGATTATTACAATACTGTGCATGGGGGATTTTTTGTTGATTTGAATATATTAGAACAGGTTACAGCCGAGAATGTTTCTCTGCTGAAAAATAAATTATTGTTTGAGGAGACTGTTTCTATTTTAAAGTATGGCACCCTAACACCAACTGGTTTATACAGGGAATGAACTTGGAAGGATCCTTCATAATTTAGCATTTTTATTGGATAATTGTTTTATAAATGTTAATTGATTTGTGTGTCTTTTTGTACTTGTTAAATCCCAGAAGTCTGTTTACCCAAGGCATTAGAGGTGTTTGTTTTTCTACTGACAAAAAAATGTTGTGTATTTTTTTATTTGGACTGCTCTGCTTTGTTATCACTGGTTTTGCTGTAGATTGCAAAGATAAGCCTCTTATTTCATTAAAATATGAAAAAAAGTATGTTGGCTTTTACATAACTGATAAAATGTATTTTACTAGAAATACTGAATATAGTTTTCTTTACACGGGCAAAATGTACACATAACATTCTCATATAAATATTTTAATGTGTGAAGCCTGTTTTGTTTGCCTACAGCATTTATGTTAAAAAGTCTGTTCATTAGTGCCATGTGAAGTGACTAAATTTGCCTTTTAGTACAACACTTAACTGAGTACCACTATGAGGCGACAACACTAACCACTGCACCAATGCAGCATATTAGGTTGACGTATCAAATAATATTTCCAAATGACAACTCTGTTTTGCATTCATTTAATCCGTTTTTACTCATGCGGTCACCTAATTTGTCATTTGGAACAGCATGAAGTTCATTCTTATTTGCTTCCCACAATGAACATTTTCCCTATCTTCTTCAAAAATTTATGTTACTTTTAAAACTAGAATTTTCCTGCCCATGTGAAATGGCTTAATTTTCATTTGTTGTGACTTACACTAAATGCATATTGTCAGTAAATTGTTAATTAACACTCAGTGATCTAAGCTGCTTTCCAGTTTATCTTTACTTATAACCATTTATCATGACTGCTGCATGCTGATGGTATGGATGCGCAATGGGTGTGACTCTCCATATAATGCAGAGATATGTGGACCCAATTGCATTCCGCTATCACAAGGAGAAAGGAAAAAGTGCCATGTAATGAGTAAAAAGAAAAATAATGTACTTCACAGTAAAATAATGGACTATTTTAATAAGTAGATGTTTTGCTTGTTCTTCAGTAAAAGTTCTATTGTGTGTGTGTGTGTGTGTGTGTGTGTGTGTGTGTGTGTGTGTGCGTGCGTGGGTGCGTGCATGTACATATATGCATTCTTGTGTGCATGTGAGAATGTACAAGAGTACACACAAACGCAAAATGCCGATTGCTAAATAAGTGCAGTTTTAACATAAGGATGACAGAGACTGTCACCAGTTTTTGAACATCATGGTACTGAAGGGATGTGTGGTTATAAATCATCTCAGAGGCAGTCAATCTCAGCTGGATGGAAAAAAAAATGTACAATGCATTTTTGCAAGGAGGCAAATCATACTACTCATCTGCAACCCTCACTCCTGTTACTGTGTATATACAAACTTTGAAGTCAGTGAGCCTTTGGGGTAAGAGGAAATCTCCCTTATGCCCAAACTTAAAAACAACTCAGAATTTACATTAGAGAACCATTCAACAAGTTGGGAATTGACAATCATACATCAGGATAATAAGACTTGATGAGGGATGCATTGATATAAAGCTGTACCCTCATGTTCAAGCACCAGGTTGAATATGCATGCAGGTAGGTGCATGCGTGAATGGGCGTGCCTTCTTTGAAGGTTGGGCATCAGGCTGGCAACTTGGCACCTTAAAAATCCGCTGCCAATCATTAGCGGATGGGAGTTCCACTGTGGTGACCCCTAACCGGGAAAAGCCGAAAGACAAAATTAACAGTGAAGAATCTGATTTCCAAGAATGACATCCAAATATAGTGGCTCCAATCAGTCCATATTAAAACAGATTAGTAAATAAATAGTAAAAGAAACAAGCAAAAATGTTTTGTTGCCTGTTTCTCTTAGGTGGGTTACAATTATAACTCCCATAAAATATCAGAGCACTTACCTACAAGTCCTAACTTTCCTTCATACAACAGGACTCTGTCTATGGAAGACAACAGGTTTTCTGTATGTGTTTCTTTTAGAAAATGTCTTAATGTCTGAGAAAATGGAGAAAATAAGAACATTACTAAGTGAGTCTGTACAATTATATAGCAAACCCTTAAATAAATATATAGTTCACTACTGACGTCAATTTCTACTAGACTTGCCCTTTATGACAAGATATTATATCATATACAATTAAAATGACTGTGCATAGAAAAAACTCATACATACGCATAGTTTAAATCAGTCTAAGATGTCTAGGCAGACAAGTCTTTCATAGATTCTGCTCTGAACAGCCCTGCTGAAATCACTAGTTTACTGAACTATGAACCCTTGCTCCTGCTCTAGATAGGTACTTAAAAAGGAAATAATGTAACAGTGGGTACTGTGCCACGATTTTCCATGATAAACTGCAGTAGCGCTTTTCTTTTTCTGGTTCATTGAGATATCCTGCATCACTCAAGGCAGAGTGCTGTAATATGCACAGTTAAATACTATATGGCCAAGGGTAGTCTAATCTTCTCCAAAAGCACAGACTGTCCCACTGATTTCCTTGGTCTTTCTTGATGTTCTCTAGTTTTCATCCCCTATTTTTTGCATGCCATAAATAACTTATCTTGGGCCTTCATTGGCTCTAGACTTTTCAGAGAATCATTCACCCCCTCATCCCTTTCTGTTTGATGCTTTATGCTGTCCCACTGCCCTGTCTTCCGGCTCCTCCTTCTACCTCCTGGAATTTCTCAGATACAGAGCTGGGGCTAGCATGGATTGTAAGGGTGTCTTGGGGGGGAGGTTAGTGCCAGTGACTACTGCCAGAGGGTTGCTAATGACCTAAACTCATTTCCCCATCCCCTCCCCTGTGTTTTTCTACTATGTCTGAGGGTTATTTCCCTCTATGGACCACTCCTCCTCCTCTCAGGAAGCACCTTAGACAAACAAACTCCCTCCTGAGAATGGCAAACCTATCTCTCCCTGTCAACACGTCAGGCACCCAGGTTGCTAATCGAACCCGGGTCACCTGGGCCACAGTTAGGGCTATATCTCTCTTTGCCATGCTGCTGGCCACAGACTTTTTAGAATAACCTTGATAAAGTTTTGGATTAGGGATACTTTAGTGAAAAGCATAACTAGAATGATAATATATATAAAAAGTAAGGCACAATGAAGGCTATACAAATATTCAGATTTACTCTGCTAAGACTCATAGCACAGAGAATCATTGTTTACTACACATAAAAAAGGTAGAGAAGCTTTGCACACAAACAAACTAAAAGACGTATTTCCCAAAAAAAAAAAAATATATATATATATATATATATATATATACACACACACACACACACACACACACACATATATATATATATATATATATATATATATATATATATATATATATATGGAAAAACAAAACCGAATAAGACTAGGAAGAAATAAACTTATTCTACTGAAAACTTCCAAACTGTTAAAAACAAAAAAACAATGAATAGACGCTGAGCCAGAACCATTATTTGCTGAGTGCTTTCGTTCACTTTATTGATAACAATCGAACTTCATCACAGCAAAATGTAATATTTTTGCAGTACTGTGCGAGCTTTAAATAGTCTAACTGGTATAAAAAATGCTTCACTATGATTGGTAGATAGACTACGCTAATGCAGTAGTATTTGGACTAATGAGAGACACTGCTCTAAAACAAAAGGTTTTATCTGCTAACACCTTGCCACTAGGGGGCATGCCGTAACTTTTTAATTGTACCACTTTAATGCACATTTAATGTTGAGATTCTCGTTGAGCACTGGTGGGGTATCTGCTTCAAGGAAGAATTGCCATCTTAATTCCTTCAGCTCTAGTAGTGTGTTGCAATCCCCAAAAAACTGCTGGACCTGTTTTAACACTAGAAATTTAAAACGGGCGAAGCCGTTGCAGCTCGTGGCGTGTCTGCTTAATGCATTGTAACTGTCATTATGCCTGATGGCTGCAAGGTGTTCCTTCACCCTGTCTGAAAGCTTTCTAATTGTTTTTCCAATGTAGAAGGAAAAACATTGGTCGCAGTAGGCTGCATAGACTAGAAAAGTTGAGTGGCAGTCGTACTGGACTTTGAACTGCACCGTGATGTTGCAGTGTTGAAAAGTGTAGGATGTGCCTGAGTGTATGAAAGGGCAGACTACACAATGCTTGCAAGGGCCCATACCTTTGGGGTTTTGTGGGTTAGCAGCCTCATGGGGGTCTGCACCATTCCTGAGTATGGGGGTCTCTTTCCTTTCAAAGGTTTGTTTGGGCATTCTGGTCTTCTTTTATGAGAAGACAGGCTCATTACCCACTATCTGGTGGGTGTTGTGGTCTGCTCTTATGATGTTCCAGTTTTTGCCAATGATATCCTAATGGGTTGCATATCTCGGCTGATGGGGATGGGGAAACTACACTTTCTGTTCTTGGGTTCAGTAGTTCTGGTGGTTGCCAGGGGGAGGGGGGGGTGAAGCCATGAGTAAGGATGGGTGGGTGTCTGTCTTATCTGTGGGAGGCCACTTCTTGAAAGACATCCTCTACTAGCTGTTTGGGGTAATGTCGGTGGATAAACATTTTTGAAAGGAATTGGCTTTCCTTGAGGAAGGTATCATCATCAGAGATGATCCTGGAGAGGCAGATATACTGCCCTTTGAGCACATTCTTCTTCATGAAGAAGGGGTGCTGACTATTGAAATCTAGGAAGTTGTTCCTGTAAGTGTTCTTCCGGTACACATTGGAGGTAAGACTGCCAGTACTGGGGTCAATGGTTAACTGAGTATCAAGGAAGGAGATGTGGGTCCCTTGTCCTGAGACTATGAAGTCTAGGTATGGGATGCTGTTTGTGAGTGCCGTAAGGAAGGTGTCCAGCTCAGTGTTGTCACCCTCCCACACAAAAAAAATATCGTCAATAAAACGACAATATAAGTGGGCTGTGTGGAAGCCTTGTGTATTGGTCAAGGTCTCCGTCTCCCATGTGCTGAGGACTAGGTTGGCAAAAGAGCGGGCTATTTTGGACCCCATCACCACCTCCTTGGTCTGTAGGTAGATGGCTCCATTGAAGAAGAAAAAGTTGTTTTTCAGAACCACTGTGGTTAAAGCTATAAGCATTTCAGTTTTAAAAACATTGACTTTAGCATGCTTGTTGAGAAACAGTTCTAACACTTCCAAACCTTCCCTGTGGGGGATGCTGGAGTACAATGCTACTATGTCTAGCGTTACTAACATGCATTTTGAGAAATCAATATTACTCTCATGCAAAATGTTTAAAAATTCCCAGGAGTCCTTGATGTAAAAATCTGTCACCTGAACTAGCGGGATGAAAATGAAGTCCAGGTATTCCGATATTGTCTCTGTCGTGGTTTTATGGTTAGAGACGATGAGCGTGAATGGGGGGTCAGTGGGGTCCTTGTGTACTTTGGTGATGCCAAATGCTCTTCCTAGGCTGGGGTTATGCACCGACAGAAAAACAAATTCCTCTAGGGTAATATGCTGCTTGCATTCCAGGGTTTTGAGCAGCTTATCAATGGTAGTGAAGCTTTTGTTCACTTCGTTCAAGGTCACAGCCTTGTAAAAGTCCTGTTTAAGCAGCGAATTGTTAAGTTTTTGTACATAGGTTTCCTGCTCCATAAGTACAAGGCCCATTCCCTTATCTGCTTTCATGATACGCAGATTGTGATCCTGGCTTAAGTCCCGCATGGCGTCCAGTTCCGCTGGTGAGAGGTTGTACCTTTTGTGGGAGTTGGGCTCATTAAGAAGCCCTGTGAGACCTTGCTCACACACTTTTTGGAAGGCTGAAAGTGTGTTGTTGAGGGCTGGGGTGACACTCTTTTTTCTGGGGGCTGCAGGTGTATCAGGGTCGTCAGAGGATTCTGAGTCTGTGTCCTCTGTGTTACTTAGAAGCACTTTCAGATTCAGTTTTCTGAGATAAAGCCATGAGATCCAGCAGAAATTTGTGATCTGTGCTCTTTTTGATGGTAAAAAGGAGAAGCACTTGTTTAATAAACTCATGTGGGCCTCTGAGAGATTTCTGTCAGTTAAATTGAAAACGGTGCTGGTGAGTTGTAACTCCCGCTCCCTTAGTACCTCCTCGTGGAGCTCCTGGTGTTCATGGGTCTGCCGATGTATGTCCAGCAGCTCGACCTTCTCCCTCTGCCTGTGAACGAAAGTGCTCAGCAAATAACAGTTCTGGCTCAGCGTCTATTCATTGTTTTTTTTGTTTTTGTTTTTAACAGTTTGGAAGTTTTCAGTAGTATAAGTTTATTTCTTCCTAGTCTTATTCGGTTTTGTTTTTCCTAATTATCTTCCTCCGAATGCACCAATGGATAGCACACTAAGTATGGAACCAGGCTCTAGTAGCCAGTCTTTACTTGACAGCTCACAGGCATCCAGCCAGGACTATGAGACACTGCTCCAGGAGTGCCATGCCACCCTAAGCAAGGCGAAACACATCCTCAACAGATGCAGAGTGTTGCAACCTGAAAACAGAGGCTTGCCCTTAAGCCTCTCACCATTATCCAACTCCAGCCTCTCGCCTCCAGACACACCACCCAACCTCAGCAACCGAGTGAACAGAGGCCTTCTGCAACCACTCCAATAGGCAACCAGATAGAAACCCCACCACATAATCCAGCCACGGAGGCCATTATACACTTTGTAGAAGGTCTCAGAGAAAATAATCCGTTCCTTGACACAAATGGATTAAGGGACGCACCACAGGCAATTATCAGGACTGACTCACAGCAGATCAACACTACCTGCGGAAACCTCATCTACAACCTGGAAAGGAAACTGATCACCAAAAAAATTGAGTACGACATCTACTTTCTATGATCTTGCGTCCACCACAAGATTGTGCCGCAAGGACTCAGATTTTACAGATTCCCAAACGGGATCACGAAAGACACAGGCATTTACTCTGACCTGGTTAAGCTATACAACAAAGCAGGCCTTTCCTCACTCAACCTGCTCATCACTTACAACCAGGAATGGCTGGAATTAATGAAGGAGGACATCTTCAAACTGCAGGAACAAATCCTAATGCAGCCTGACTTTGGAAACTACAAGCACCTTTTCGATAATATTACTCCCAAAATCACCAGGCATGTAGCCACCCTCATCTTCAGGAAACAGAAAAAGCTCAACTGTGATCTACAACAGTACAGGGACAACCACGCATACAGACTCCCTGATGTAAGACATCCGGGAACAACCAATGGCTACATGAGGCAACCCCCAATGACCACCACCGCATCCACAGGACCACCTCCACCTCCTCCGCAGGTTACAGCTGCTCCCATGCAACAAGTAGAGCTTATCACCACCCCCTCCTCCTCCCATACCTGCCCCCACGGCAGGAACCCCAGCCAACGAGGCTACTGAGCTCAACAGAAAGCAACCCCAGCATCCTTTTTTATGGCAACAAGGACCAGGCAGTCCAGCCCTCAGCACTGGGGCAACTTACCAGAACAACAGGAGAGGGAGGGGAGGACTGAGAACCACGGGCAGAGGGAGAGGGTCAGCAGACCCATGAACACCAGGAGCTCCACAAGGAGGTACTAGGGGAGCGGGAGTTACAACTCACCAGCACCCTTTTCAATTTAACTGACAGAAATCTCTCAGAGGCCCACGTGAGTTTATTAAACAAGGGCTTCTCCTTTTTACCATCACAAAAAGCACAGATCACTGACGTTCTGCTGGATCTCAGGCTTTAACTCAGAAAACTGAATCTGAAAGTGCTTCGGAACTGGATGCCATGCGGGACTTACGCCAGGATCACGATCTGCGTATCATGAAAGCAGATAAGGGAACGGGCCTTGTACTTATGGACAGGAAACCTATGTACAAAAACTTAACAATTTGCTGTTTAACCAGGACTTTTACAAAGCTGTGACCTTGAACGAAGTGAACACAAGCTTCACTACCATTGATAAGCTGCTCAAAACCCTGGAATGCAAGCAGCATATCACCCTAGAGGAATTTGTTTTTCTGTTGGTGCATAACCCCAGCCTAGGAAGAGCATTCAGCATCCCCAAAGTACACAAGGACCCCACCGACCCCCCATTCACGCTCATCATCTCTAACCATAAAACCAAGACAGAGACAATATCAGGATACCTGGACTTCATTTTCATCCCACTAGTTCAGGTGACAGATTTTTACATCAAGGACTCCTGGGACTTTTTAAACATTTTGCATGAGAGTAATACTGATTTCTCAAAATGCATGTTAGTAACACTAGACGTAGTAGCATTGTACTTCAACATCCCCCACAGGGAAGGTTTGGAAGCGTTAGAACTGTTTCTCAACAAGCATGCTAAATTCACTGTTTTTAAAACTGAAATGCTTATAGCTTTAACAACAGTGGTTCTGAAAAACAACTTTTCCTGCTTCAATGGAACCATCTACCTACAGACCAAGGGGGTGGCGATGGGGTCCAAAATGGCCCCCTCTTTTACCAACCTAGTCCTCAGCACATGGGAGAAGGAGACTTTGACCCATACACAAGGCTTCCACAAAGCCCACTTATATCGTCGTTTTATTGACGATATTTTTTTCGTGTGGGAGGGTGACAACACCGAGCTGGACACCTTCCTTATGGCACTCACAAATAGCATCGCATACCTAGACTTCGTAGTCTCAGGACGAGGGACCCACATCTCCTTCCTTGATGCTCAGTTAACCATTGACCCCAGTACTGGCAGCCTTACCTCCAATGTGAACTGGAAGAACACTTACAGGAACAACTTCCTGGATTTCAAAAGTCAGCACCCCTTCTTCATGAAGAAGAATGTGCTCAAAGGGCAGTACATCCACCTCTCCAGGATCATCTCTTGACGATGATACCTTCCTCAAGGAAAGCCAATTCCTTTCAAAAATGTTCATCCGCCGACATTACCCCAAACAGCTAGTAGAGGATGCCTTTCAAGATGTGGCCTCCCACAGATCAGACAGACACCCACCCATCCTCACTCATGGCTTCACCCCCCCTGGCAACCGCCAGAACTACTGAACCCAAGAACAGAAAAAAGAAGTTATGTACTCACCATAACGTTCCATGTGACTTGTTTATCTCGCCTTTATTCTCACTGATGGATCGGCTCCGACACGGCCTATAGCAAAGCTCAAGGTTTGCCAGTAGCTCGAGACCAAGCCCTTTATCCCATGATGCACTGCTGGAATTACCTCAGATCTTGTTTGCTGCGTGTATATATACCCCTGTAAGGGGAGCACTCCTCAAGAAGGAAGAAGAAGTATTGAACAACCAGGATGATTCTAGCCTCTAGGTCAACTGTGAGCCAGGAGGGGGATGGAGGGAGGGACGTGAGAATAAAGGCGAGATAAACAACTCACATGGAACGTTATGGTGAGTATATAACTTCTTTATGTGAAGTTGTGAAATCTCGCCAT
Source organism: Protopterus annectens (assembly GCF_019279795.1). Lineage (NCBI taxonomy): Eukaryota > Metazoa > Chordata > Ceratodontiformes > Protopteridae > Protopterus > Protopterus annectens. Next base: position 233,149,647 of record NC_056745.1, read on the forward strand.
TTATTCTCACTGATGGGTAGCGTCCCTAGCACCCGCAATCCTGGGTGGCTCATGGGAGTACATTTTTCAGGACCATGGAACCAAAAGAAGACCTGTCCCTGGAAGCCTTATCTACTTTGTAATGAGCAATAAAGGTATGAGGCTTAGACCAAGTGGCTGCAGCACAAATGTTGTCAAGGGGCAATTTAGCTTGAAAAGCAGAAGATGTAGAAACGGCTTTGGTTGAATGAGCCTTTGCGTTGTGTGGCAAAGGTATGTTAGCATTTGCATGAACAAATGAGATACAATCCGATAACCATTTTGAAAGGGTTGTCTTAGCCACTGGTCTACCTTTTCTGGCCACCAAAAAGGATACGAAGAGTTGATCTGATTTTCTAATATCCTTAATTCTATCAAGATAGAATCTGAGCTGTCTATGTAAGTCAAGTTTGTGCAGCATGTATTTCAATTTGTTGGAATGGTTGGGAAAAAAGACTGGCAACTCAATGACCTGATTGATATTGGACTCGGAACAGACTTTAGGCAAAAGGGAGGGGTTTGTTCTGACAGATACTCTATCAGCATGGAAAATCATGTAAGGAGGTCTGATAGATAATGCTTGAAGTTCTGACACTCTGCGAGCAGAAATAATGGCCACTAGAAAAATAGTTTTCCAGGGCAAAAATTTGAGATCACAAGATGATGCTGGTTCGAAGGTGGGAAGAATTATTTGAGACAGCATAAAATTCAAATTCCAGGGAGAATAAGGGATTTTGATAGGAGGTCTCATGTGAAAAACACCTTTAAGAAAAACCTTAGATAACCTATGGGCCATAACATTTAACCCATCAAATCCAAGGTGGAAATTTGATATGGCGGTTAACTGAACCTGAACTGTGGCAGCTGCTCCTTCCTTAAAAATCATTGTCAAAAACTCTAAAATGGATGACAGAGGAGCTCGGAAAGGGTAAGTTTTTTGTATACTGGCCCAAATTGAGAACCTTTTCCACTTACTGCGATATAGTTTTCTGGTGGATGGCTTATGAGGAGACAATAGAATTTGTCTTGTGTCATATGAGAGTGAATGAAGCCTGGCTATTTGGGGAAGTGGATCAGCCAAGCAGTCAGCTTTAGAGACTGCAATGAAGGATGGAGATCCCCTGACGGGTGTGTCAGGAGGTCTGGAACTGGGTCCAAGATCCTTGGATCCCCCAGCAGATGATGGTGAAGGAAAGGGAACCAAATCTGTCGAGGCCAATGGGGGGCTATGAGGATAACAGGCCTTCCCAGTGATTTTGCTTTCTCTAAAAACCTGGGTATCAATGGAATAGGTGGGAATGCATATAGGAGACCCAGAGGTCAATCGTGTACAAGTGCGTCTCTCGGGGGATGTCCCGGAGGTGGTATTAGGGCAAAGTAGCTTCTGCATTTGGTATTGATGTGACTGGCAAAGAGGTTGCAGCAAGGCTGGCCCCATTTGTGGAAAATCAAGTCCGCAATATGTTCGTTGAGAGACCACTCAGCTGTAGCTCTGTTCTTTGACACCAATGAGTTGACGTGTTGGCGAAGAAGTGAGACCCTTTCCACTGGAAGATGTAGAGTGGTGGTTGAGGTATCTAACTCTGCTCCTATAAAGATAGTATGCTGCGATGGCGACAAGGCAGACTTTTCGAAGTTGACTGTAATACCTAAGAGGTGGCAGAGTGCCAAAGTAGATTGTATTGCATTAATCAATTGATGCCTGGTGGTAGCAATGAGGAGCCAATCGTCTAGATATGGAAACACCTGGAATCCTAGATGCCTCAGGTGAGCCGTGACCACTGCCATGCATTTGTTGAACACTATGGGGGCTGTAGTGAGACCAAAGGGCAGGGCGCGAAACTGGTAGTGATTGGCTCCCAGCCAGAAATGCAGGTGATCTCTGGAGCATCTGTCCATCTTTATGTGGTAGTACGCGTCCTTGAAATTGATGGAGCACATCCAATCGCCTTTTCCTAGAAAGTGAAGAATGGCCTGAAGCGTGACCATTTGGAACTTCTCTTTTTTTACAAATTGGTTGAGTCTGCTGAGGTCCAAGATAGGTCTCCAGTCCCTTGTTTTCTTTGGAACCAAAAAGAATCTTGAGTAAGTTCTGAATCCAACTTGGTCTGCTGGGACTGGCTGGATGACTCTTTTTTTCTAGCAACTTGCGGACCTCTATGGTTGCTTGTTCCCTGAGACTGGGTGGAACATCTGGGATTCTGTTTACAGGAGTGGGAGGGGAAGAGAACGGTTTGAAATACCTATTGGAAATGATGCTTTGTACCCAGGAATCAGACGTTATGTTTAGCCAGGCTCCTGGGTACAAAGATAAGTGACCCCTGACTGCCTCTAGAACCGGACAGCCGGGTCTCCTTTCAGGAGCGCTAGTAGGGCTGACCAGAGAACTAGCCTCTCTCATCCTGCTGTTGCGGACCCCCCCTGCCGTGCGGGCGACTTCTTCCATTATAACCCCCTCCTCTGCCTCTAGAAGGGGTTTCTCCACGTGTGTCCTGAAAGGCTCCCTGTGCTTTTCGGAACCACATTTTTCTGCCCTTAGGACCCTTGGGTGAGGGCCGAGTAGGGGTAGAAAAACGGACTCCAATGGCAGACAGAGTCTTGCCTTCCTGCTCACACCTGGTTAGAGTTTCTTTTACCCTGGGCCCAAACAGGGATGAACCATCAAATGGGGTGTTGATAAAGGAAGACTTAAAAAGCACCGCAAAGGAACAGAGATGCATCCAGGCTTGTCTATGCAGAGCAATGCCTGAACTAGCAGCTCTATTCGAACCATCAGCTGCATAAGATATGAGGTGCATAGACGAGTTCACAATCGGGTTTAGGGTAGCGAGCTGTGTGTTAACTTTGACAGCAGACCCTGCAGCTACCGTACCCTGGAGAGTATCTCCTAGTTCTTTCAGGAGATCTCTTTGTAGTCTTGTAAAATGGGTTAAATAGTTCAGTGATCGAAGGGAAAAGGTCGCTGAACTAAACATGCATTTCCCATATCTATCCACGATCCTAGAATCTCTGTTAGGAGGATGGATAGATGAGGACATCTCAGACATTTCCTTTTTGGTGGCTGCAGCCACCACCATGGCATCAACAGGCACTCCCTTAGTCAAAAAGGCTTTGTCCACTGGGGCAGAGATGAACTTATTTGGCTTCTGAGGGACAGGTTCCATGGCCTCCGTAGACTCCCACACCTTACGAGAGATCAGCTCCATGAGCTCATCATAAGGCGGAGACACCCAAGAAGTGGAAGGTTGAGATCTGAAAGCCTTCAAGAGCACTGACTCATCTTCAGTAGGGCTTTTGGGCTGCCAACCGCCCCTCTAATTAAGGATCTCTAATATCTCCGTAAAGGAGATATCCTCAGAGGGGGATTGAGGAGACCCTTCTGATTCACCCAAGTCAGTGTCAGATGTCAAAGACTCCTGTGGGGAGTCCAAGTGCCTCCTCTTGCACAGTCTCTTCCTGGGTACCTCCTCAGTGGGGGGATCTGGGGAGGTCTCAGAAGAGCAGGGGGTGCCCTGTGGGGCTACTTGAGGCTCATGGTCTCTACGCTTCGGTGGACTGGTAGAAGCAGGAGCGGACACAGGCGCTTGAGGGGAGGAGGAAGCCAGACCTGATGCTGATGATGTCTTTGGAGACAGGACTCTCCTCATGGCATCGAACGCACCATGGCTTCGATGAGAAGGGGAAGACAGATCCGAAGGGACCGTCCGATCCTCCCGCACTGAGGCCATGGGCTTCGAGCCCGAGGTAGGAGCCGAGCTCATCCGAGCTGAATCCCCGAGAGGAAGAGATGGCACCGACAAATCGGAATGACTATCCTCCCCAGACCCGACAGGAGAGTGTCGGCTCCTAGAGTCCCCGGTTGGCATCGAGGACATCCGAGTTGATGGAACCGATAACACCAGTGCAGGTCTCCACTCCACAGGCTCAACAACTATCAGGTTGGGCTCCTTCGGCTCCAAAAGTCCAGTATAGCTCGGAGCAGGAGTAGTCAAGTCCAGGTTAATGGTCTTCGGCTCCGACGAAGGAGTCAGAGCCAACAACAATTTAGCAAGGTCTGGTTCCCGTAGAATCTTCTGCACTAGCCGGTCCATATCCATATCTGAGATGCTGACAGAAGACTTTGAGGAGTGCACCGAAGGAGCTGATTAGAGCAGAGGAGATGAAGGAATCTCAGAGACCGGCTCCAAAGCTGTGAGCTGGCTCTGAACAGAAGGGACACTCGGTTCTGAGGACAGTGGAACCGATGACCCTATAACCTCCATTTTTTTAGTCTTTTTGGATGCTTTCGAGTCACCTGAGGATTTGGAAAATTTTGAGGATCTACTAGCAGCATCCTGGTCACCCAGCGCTTTGGAGAAAGGGTGCTGAAATAAACCCGTCTACTAATTTTCTCCTTCTCTCCAAAAGTACCCTTGAGGAGAAGGAGTGACATATACTGCAAGAGTCTTGGAGGTGTTTAGCCCCCAGACAATAAACACATTAAACATGCCAGTCAGTGACAGACATTTTTTGTCCACAATCCGGGCATTTTTTGAAGCCACATTTTGGATGAGGCTTCTCTTTCTCATCAGACATTTCTATTATCAAATTAAACAATTTTAAAGAATTAAACAACACACTTAGAAATTATCTACCAAAGTACACCTAAGAATGAGGTTAAATACAAGGCCAACTCTTAGGCCCAGCACTATAGAAAAACAGAAGCCAACACAGGGCACTAATCTAAAACTAAGTCTAAGTCTAAAACTCTAGAGATTATATATATATATATATATATATATATATATATATATATATATATATATATATATATATCTATATACATATATATATATATGGGTCCCTATCTATTCACCGACAATTCATTTCACTGAAACTCATTTCGTCGACAGTTCATTTCGTCGACAGAAAGATGTGCCCGCTTCAAAATTGTTGGTGGGGGCTTCGCCCACACCCCATTGGGGGCTGTGCCCCCACACCCCCTAATTATATATATCAACTCCAGGGTTGCACAACATTGGGGAAGGGGGCACATCTTTCTGTCGACGAAATGAACCGTCGACGAAATGAGTGTCAGTGAAATGAATTGTCGGTGAATAGATAGGGACCCATATATATATATATATATATATATATATATATATATACTATCCTATGAAGAAGTCAAGAAAAAAAAAGTTTCCAAACTTGCAAATAGAAGACTCTATCGATTAATAATGGTCCGGGCTATCTGGAACACCGAGATCTGTGCCGCGGCAAACTAGAGCTGAGGTAATTCCAGCAATGCATCATGGGATAAGGGGCTTGGTCTCGAGCTACTGGAAAACCTTGAGCTTTGCTATAGGCCGTGTTGGAGCCGAGGATTGGCTCCGAACCCATCAGTGAGAATAAACGGCGAGATTTAACAACTTCACATCTGTAGTTTCCCCATCCCCATCAGCTGAGATATGCAACCCATTAGGGATATCATTGGCAAAAACTGGAACATCATAAGAGCGGACCACAACACCCACCAGATAGTGGGTAATGAGCCTGTCTTCTCATACAAGAAGACCAGAACGCTCAAACAAATCTTTGAAAGGAAAGAGACTCCTATACTCAAGAATGGCGCAGACCCCCATGAGCCTGCTAACCCACAAAACCCCAAAGGTATGGGCCCTTGCAAGCATTGTGTAGTCTGCCCTTTCATACACTCAGGCACATCCTACACTTTTCAACACTGCAACATCACGGTGCAGTTCAAAGCCCAGCACGACTGCCACTCAACTTTTCTAGTCTACGCAGCCTACTGCGACCAATGTTTTTCCTTCTACATTGGAAAAACAGTTAGAAAGCTCTCAGACAGGGTGAAGGAACACCTTGCAGCCATCAGGCATAATGACAGTTACAGTGCATTAAGAAGACATGCCACAAGCTGCAATGGCTTTGCCCGTTTTAAATTTCTAGTGTTAGAACAGGTCCAGCAATTTTTTGGAGATTGCAACACACTACTGGAGCTGAAGGAATTAAGATGGCAACTCCTCCTTGAAGCAGATATCCCACCAGGGCTCAAAGAGAATCTCAACATTAAATGTGCCTTAAAGTGGTACAATTAAAAAGTTATGGCACGCCCCCTAGTGGCAGGATGTTAGCAGATAAAACCTTTTGTTTTACAGCAGTGTCTCTCATTAGTCCAAATACTACTGCATTAGCGTAGTCTGTCTACCAATCATAGTGAAGCATTTCTTATACCAGTTAGACTATTTAAAGCTCGCACAGTACTGTAAAAACATTACATTTTGCTGTGATGACGTTCGATTGTTATCAATAAAGCGAACGAAAGCGCTCAGCAAATAACAGTTCTGGCTCAGCGTCTATTCATTGTTTTTTTGTTTTTGTTTTTAACAGTTCGGAAGTTTTCAGTAGTAGATATATATATATATATATATATATATATATATATATATATATATATATATATATATATATATATGTGTGTATGTATGTATGGGTCTATATCACATAGTCAAAGTCTTATAACTTCAAACATGTTCGAACCATTATGTTCGAAGTTACAAAACTTCGACTATGAATAAATAAAAAAAAACAACGGAAAACAAAATAAACTGTTTTAAGAAGGGGGCAAGCTCCCCTGCACCCCCACACCCCTCGCTACTTAAATATACCAAATCCGAGATCGCACCCCATTGAACAAAATGGAAACCTCCGCTTATGGAAATTTCCATTGAAACACTCGAACTTTTACAAATTCGAACTTATAGTCTCGACCATATGAGGTTCGAACTTGTAAAAGTTCAGTTACATAATAGGAACCCTGTATGTGTATATATATATATATATATATATATATATATATATATGTGTGTGTGTGTGTATAAATATTTATATATATATATAGATATATATATAGTGTGTGTGTAGATATATATATATATATATATATATATATATACACACACACACACACACACACACACACACACACACACACACACACACATATGTAAATATATGTACATAGACACACCACACACACACACACACACACACACACACACACACACACACACACGTGCATGTAATCAGTTCCATCCATACCTCTCAATTGTACCAAATACTTTGGTATTAACCGGTTTTGAGGGCAAAATAATGGGGTGCCACGAATTTCTGCATGGCCCCTTCAATTCCCGGTTTGCAAAATCAAGGGTTTAATTCCCTTACTCTTCATTTACAAAATGTGTGACTTTAACCAAGTATCACTTCACTTCAACAAACAGTGCTCACCAGTCGCTTTTCAAAAAAGGCTTGTGCCCAGTGTGTTTAGGCGATGCATAAAAGAAGTGTCTATGTGGGCACATTTGTCTATACCATATATGCATAGCTTTTACTCATGTACGTATTTTTGTTGTTGTTCCTGAAAACCCACTATAAATAAGTTTTTAATTATTTAGTCTGCAATTGTCAAGGTATGAAGAATCAATAGGACAACCAACTTGGCACTTCCTAAAAAATAAGTCAGAGCCTGATGCAATCCTGCAAGCCATGAAGTTGTACTACTTAGGGGCTTCCACCTAACTATGTCAGAAAGAGCGCTCCCTAATCATTACTTAATGGTTTACTGCACAAGCAGCATACGTGAACAAGTGAGAGAATAAATACAGAACAGGACAGTGTGAAGTTTGTGCACGTGTGTATAACAAAAAGAAAGGGGGATGGTCCGCTTCTCTTTTGTGTGTACAGAAGTAACTCGTGATGTGCAGAGGACATAGTTTATAAAGGATGTTAACAGGCAAAAGTAAGGGAGTGTGCAGTACCAAGAAAGGGCTAATGAGCTCCTTACCATTCATTGGCACAGGTGTGATGATATTGATTCCGAATTCATGGAAATGGGTTTGATTGACTGCACCCAAGACTGGCCACAGTTTTCAGCACAATACAATGGTAGGTTCCTATGTTATAAATAATGCAGTTGTTAAAGAGGGAAGTCTGGAAAGCTAGGAACACACCACAAGAAAGCTAACATTCCAAGGACTTCTTTTATTGCACAAAACACACACCAACTTTTTCCTCTAGCGCCTCGGCTTACAAAAAGCCTTTAACAGAGTATACTAAACCTTAACAACTTCCTATATTTATACATCATAGCCTAATTAACACATCATTAACATATCAATAAAACCCTTTCTCTTAAAAAAACAGCTTATAAAAAACAACTTATAAAACACACTTCCAATTGCATTCTTTGTTCATTCCATTTGGAATCAGTGTATTAAACTTTAAAATAAAAATACATTCTTTTTTCCTTGATTTTTAACATCATATAATAATTCATTACTTTTTTGTATTTGTTCTAAAATTGTAGCTTGTAACCCAGTAACATCACCTTCATGTGCCAGTAAAAAATGCATAGCTACTGTACTTATTTCACTTTTATTTTTTACATCTCTCACATGTTCCTTTAACCTCTTAGAGAAACTTATTTTTGTTTCTCCTACGTAATACTTATTATATATTACTGCCTCACTATTACAACTGAAACAACCTTTTGTCTCAAACTTTCTTCTATTAATCTGTGGAAATTTATTAACTATAAATTGACATACTGAACATTTATCACAGGTTATAGTCCCTATATTGTTCAATTTCAACTGTCTATTCTCTGAAGGTAACATAAACTTCCCTTTTAACTATAAAATCTTTAATGTTCCTTCCCCTCATATATGAAAACCTTATTTTTTTTTATTTTTAAGACAGACTAATCTATCGTCTTTTAATAACATATCCCAATAATATTTTACTATCTTTACTAACTGGTCCGAAAATACTGTATACTTGGACACAAAATATATATATATTCAAGAATTTCTCCTTCCTTATTACCTACTTCAATACTTTCCAATTTATTGTATTCTCTACTGTCCATTCTTACATCATTCTTCCCCTTTATTTTTCTTTTAGCTTTATTCACTATTCTGCATCATAACCCCTATTTATAAACATTTGGGTCATTATTTCCAATTCCTCTTTATATTCATTTTCCTCACTACATAATCTTTCCAGTCTTGTGAATTCTCCATATGGGACTGACTCCACTGTGTGTGGTGGATGACAACTACTCCCATGTAAAATATAATCAAAATTATCAAATTTTCTATGAATTCCAGTTTTAATGTTTTTTCCTTCTATTCCTTCCAATATTATATCCAAATAATTCACCTTCTTTCCTATTTGAAGTCCATCAAATGTTATTTAAAATCTATTATTATGTAAACTTTGAACAAAATTTAATACCTTTTCTTGACCTCCTTTACAAATAAAAATTAAATCATCTATGTATCTGAAGTATTTTATTACATGTTTAAAAAAATACTCATTATTATAAATGTACATTTTCTCAAAATAACCCATAAACAAGTTAGCGTACATTGGAGCAAAATTAGCTCCCATTGCCGTACCTCTTAACTGTTCATAGGTTCATAGGTAGGTACTAGGCTATCGGCCCAAGGGCCTGTGTAAGCCTAGCCAACAAGGTTCCCTGGCTTATGCCACCCAAGAAAGTTATTTTCCTGTGCCACTGTCGAGCAGAGACACAGAAGTGATCCCTGGGGTGTATTTCTTATTTCCCATCCACACATCAAGATTTTTCTTGAAGAGTGCTAATGAAGAACTTTGCTTGACATGGATGGGTAGCCTGTTCCAGAGTATGGGAAGTCTCTGGGACAGGAATCTATCCCTCCAGCATGTCCTGTTTATTGTGGTGACAAGGTTTAGGTCCCTAGAGCGTGTAGCTCGGAGGGATTGGGATTTCTTTAGGTGTAGCATGTCCAACAGCTCTGGGTTTGACATAGCTTTATATGTTAGGCAGAGATCACCTTGGAGTAGGCGATATGCTATGGAGTAAAGCTGGAGTTTTTTGAGATGGTTAGTGTAGGGCATTTGTTTGAGGCCAGTAATCCTCTTTGTGAGGTACTTCTGTGGCCTTTCCAGCTGCTGCAGATGTCTTGTGAGGTACATTCCAAAAGGGGCGTTGTACTCTATAATGGGTCTAATGAGTGTCGAGTAGAGGGGAACAATGACCTCTTTTTTCCTGGATGACAACCTTTTTATGATGAGGTGTGCCACGTAGAAGGACTTCCTGACTATTGTTGCGATGTGACTATCAAAGGAGAGACTACTGTCCACCTGGGTCCCAAGGTCTCTTATCACACATTCGGTGTTAAGTAGATTGCTGCCTATGTGGTAGTTCATGGGTACAGAGTTTTTACCAAAGGGGATGACACTGCACTTTTTGGCATTGAGCTTGAGGCCATGGCTCTGACACCAGGCATCTGTCTCAGCGAGGCCCTTCTGTAGGATGTCCACATCATTTGGGGACTTGACTATGTCTCCTAGTTTGCAGTCATCTGTGAACTTCATTAGCCAGAGGCCTTCTGTGTTAGCCTGTACTTCAGAGAAGTAGATACCAAACAGGAGAGGTCCTAGAACAGAACCCTGTGGTACTCCCCTTGTCACTGTTTTGAGGTCAGATTTGGAGTCTGCAACATTTACAATGTGGGTTCTGTCAGTGAGCCATTTGGCAACCCATCTTATTACATAGGGATTTATACCTAGTTTAGTGAGTTTAGCTATAATTCCAGAATGGGGGATGGTGTCGAAAGCCTTGGCGAGGTCAAGATAGGCTGTGTGAACCACCTTACCCTCATCTACGGCATTGGTGACTGCCTCAAAGAAGTCGATCAGGTTCAGGAGGCATGATGTGCCTTTCACAAACCCGAACTGGGTGGGATCCAGAGTTTGAAGGTTACCAATGTCTTTGTTTATGAGTTCCATGAAGATACATTCTATGGCCTTGCAGACCGGGCTCGTCAGGCTAATAGGTCGATAGTTCCCAGGATCAGTGGTGGCTCCCCCTTTGTGGAGTGGGATAACTGTTGCTGTGCACCATTCAGTGGGCACAAAGCCTGATGCAAGGCTATTATTGAACATGGTGTTTAAGTGGGGGGCCAGTTTGTTCTGAAGTTCATGTAAAACGCAGCCTGGGATGTTGTCTGGTCCCATGGATGCTGTGTTTTTGGCTTTAGAGAGTGCAGCTTTTACCTGCGTAGTTGTGATTACAGGGACTCTGCATTCTTCCTGTATAGACATGGGCCCTTTAGGGGCTGAGGGGGGAGTAAAGTTAGCACTGAACCTATCTGCCAGGATGTTGGCAATATCAGTTGGTTCTGTAATTTTCGTACCGTTGTGCTGTAACTCAGAGCAGATCTGGGTGTTGCCATTGAGATTCTTGACATAGCTATAGAATGCTTTGTGGTTGTCCTTAGAAGTAGTGGTGATTTTGTTTTCGTAACTAGCTTTGGAGGATCTTATAAGGGATCTCAGCTTCTTACTGAGGCTGACAGGGAGCTCCTCCACTCATGGGATTTTACTCTCTTTTGCAACAGTTTCTTCCTTCTGTTGTACAGTTTGTTTATGGCAGGGGACCACCAGATTGGCTTCCTTTTTTTGTATGATAGCGTCTTGGTTCTGTTTGGGATAGCACGATCCATTCACTCGTGTAAGTGCTTATAGAGTGCATTTGTGTAGGATTCAGCAGTTGTAACTGCATTGTCCATCTGCATGGGTGTCATGAAGTTCACCACTTCTGTCTTAAGAAGCATGAAGCTGGCTTTGGAGAAATGTTTTACCGTGGTTTCCTTAATGGGGGGTGGGGGCGGGATGTGGATATCAAGGGTGATTAGCTTATGGTCAGATCGGACCAACGAGGAGTTGACTTCAGGTGTGGAACACCGGTCACTCATGTTGGTAATGACTAGGTCTAGGATATTGTTGCTCCTGGTGAGGGTGTGGATAAGTTGATCCAGGGCATTGGAGTTTATGAATTCCAGAAAGCGTTGAGCTAAGGAGTTGGTACATGAGTAGTTTTCCCAGTTAATGGTGGGGTAGTTGAAGTCGCCCATTATTAGGGTGTTTGGTTGAACCCTAATATTTTCCAGCACATCAAGAAAACAGGAGTGTGAATCCTGGGGCATGGTGGGGGATCTGTAGCAAGCTACAATTTGGATTGCAGTTTTGCTCAGAGTTAGTTGCACTTGGATAACCTCGGATGCATTATGCTGAGCAACTAGCCTGGAGGTGTGGTTATCCTTAATAAATATGGACACACCTCCACCTTTGTTGTTTTGGTCCAGGGTACATGACCGAAAAGTGTGGTATGAATTATGGCCTGGTAGTGCAGGGGTGCTCTCTGGACCCTTGAACCAGGTCGCAGTCACCGCACAGATATCAATGTTCTCCATTTTAAGGAGTGCCTCGAGTAAGTGCATTTTGAGATTTAGACTTCTAGCACTGAGTAGCATTTCCCTCAGTTTTTGCTTGCCTGTTCCTGTTACGGTGGTGAGTTTGTCATTTGAACCTTGCCTAAAATGTCCATTAACTGTCCACTAAATTCAAACATATTATTTTGCAAACAAAACAATATCAAATCTAATATATAATGTGTATTTGGACTTTCACCTAAAAAGTGTAAAATCACTTCCAACCCAAACACATGCTCTATACTTGTGTATAGACTAGTTACATCCAACACCACAAAATATTTTTCCTCACTCCATATGATTTCTTTAACTTTTTTAATCAAATCTTGTATGTAAGAGGGTAAATTAACTACTGTTGGTAATAAAAAATTATGCAAAAACAAGAAATACTGTGCATAAAATACCCACACACTGCTACTATTGGGCATCCTGGGGGGTTGCTAAGGCTCTTGTGTATTTTCGGAACACAAAAAATGAGCTATAGTAAATCTTTACTGTCAAAAACCTGTTGAACATCATGTAATGAAAAATAATTTAACCTAAAATCCCTATGTAACAGTTCTTTGTACTTCCCCAGGGCTTTATTATACACTTCTATATTTACTTTTTTATACACTTCTTCATTTCTCAAATGCTCATTACACATTTGTACATACTGAGAAAAATGCAACACAACCAACTTTCCCCCCTTTATCTGCTGATTTATAAACCACATCTTTCCTGTGACTAAGATTTAAACATTGCCATTCTTCCTTTGTAAGATTATATTCAATTTCACTTTTTGATTACAAAACAAACCTCATATTCTTTTTCCACACTATATCCAAATTACCTGGAAAAATGTTGAATAGTCCACTATCTTATACATTTTTAAGCACTCTTTTATCCATGAATGTGGGATACTATCAAATGCTTTTTTGTAGTCAATCCATGCCATACTTAGATTCTTCCCCTTTTTACAGTTCTCCACTATGACTTTATTTAAGAACAAATGATCCTTTGTTCCATATGACTTTCTTTTATTGCCCTTTTGTTCTACTGCCATAATTGAATTTTTTTCTAAATGACTATAAACTTTGTCAGCATCAGTTCTCGTGTATAGTTTATACGTCGTCAGAAGACAAGTTATTGGTCTATAATTTTTAGGGTAGCTTGCAGGTTCACTCTTAAGTAAGAGCATTGTTAACTAGGTCGGTATTTGTTCGGGGTGTGCATATACATAGTTCTTACTCATGGCTAAATCTTCGTGCAAATATGTTAATACGTTCGGCCAAAAATTAGGTACTGCATCTGGGCCTGGGGTTTTCCAATTAGAGGCTTTTCTTAACTTTGTTTCAATTTCTCTGGCTGTTACTTCATCCCATTTCATATCCTGTAGCTTTGAACCTCTTATTCTTTGTTTAACTTCTTCTATCCATTTAGCATCTTTGTTATGTTCCACAGGATCTTCATAGATACTTCTCCAAAATGTATCTATTTCTTCTTTTTTTGGCAGTCTTTCAATTCCTTTTACCTTATTTCCCAATTCTCTATAAAACTTTTTTTGGATCATCAATAAATTGCGTATTTTGTACTTTTCCTTTATATTTATTTTCGTATCATCTAAGTTTTTCCATCTGTGCTGAAATTTTTAGTTTGTTATTTGCAATAGTGCATGATAGATCCTGGTCTGTTCAAATACTGCGCATTGCTTTTATCACATCTATTTTTCTTAATATTTCTATTCCCTCTTCTATAATCTTCCAACAGTGACACTTCTTGTGTTAACTGCTTTACAATTTTCTCTATTCGATATTAACATGATGGCATTTGATTCCTCCCCTTCCTTTCCCTCACTACCCAGTGTTCTTGTGGTAGAACTTTATTAGTTATTAATTTAGCTGCACAGTAACATATCCTGTTTACTTCTGTTATATCACATGGGTCTCTATGAACAGTCCTAATTACTGTGTTTATTTGTTTTATCAAACTTCTGACTTTTTGGGTTTTATTAACCTTCTGCAGTACATTTCTTTCATAGATCTTGCTATATCCGTCTATGTCTATTAAATCATGCAACTCATCTCTTAGCTCATTTTCTTCCAGACTAAGGGCACATCCCTTGTTTTCCAATTCCTGTGGTCATTCTAAAGATTCTATGGCATCTTCCTGTGGCACATTCTCTTCAACTTCATTCCGTGCCATCCGTTGCTCTATCATATGGGAACTCACTGGCCTATCACTCCTCAACATTGACTGCATCAGAGTTTCCACAATTTCCTGTTCCTTCTCTTGCTGTCTAGCTTCAATTGAATGCTTAAACTGGTTTCTTGTGGAAGGCTCCAAATTATCTTCATATGGCACCTGACTAATTGCTTCCTGTTCCACTGATTTCCTCTTAATTTGGATATCCATTACTTGATCCTGTTTGGTGCTTTTTGAATTGGATTTTCTACACTGAATCCTTCACTTTGCAGATACTCCATGACCTCAGTTTCTATTTCTTTACCATCTCCATTACTAATCTCCTTTTCTAGTTTTCCCCTTTGTCTTCTTATTTTTTGTATTGTAAAGTTGTCCACGCCTGGATTATTTTGCCTGTATTTCTCTTCAAATATCTTTGGTGCTGCTCTTTTTGTATTGGTTAGTTTTGCTTTCTCCTTTAAATAAATATTGCACAATATTAAATCTCTTTTTCTTTCCCACGTCCATATGTCTTCTTCAGATGTTTATTAATCTTTCGGTTTCTCCCTACTTTGGGGACTCACTCCATCTTGCTGTGATGTAACCTGTGCTTTGCCTTCTACACCAAATCCTTCACTTTGCAGGTACTCCATAACTTCAACTTCTATTTTTTTAACTTCTGCTTTACTAGTCTTCTTTTCTATGTTTCATCTTTGTGATGTTATTTTTTTTATTGTGAAATCTTCCATATCTGGATGCCTTTGCCTGTATTTCTCTTCGAATATCTTTGGGAGCTGCCTTCTTCACATTGATTAATTTGGCTTTCTCCTTAGTATAAATATTGTACCATATCAAATCTCTCTTCTTTTCCCGTATCCATATTTCTTTTTTATACTTTTAAAATATCTCTTGGTTTTGTTGTTTATATTTTTGCACTTCCTCAAATGCTTCTTTTTCCAAACAGGTCAAGGTTTCTTGATCTGCATACTGTTTTTCCAAATCTGTTGTATCAATGAACACAGATTTTCATTTGAAACTTCTGACAGTTTTTCTTTCCTCTAATTTCTCTCTTAATCGTTTTGTATATCTTGTGTCTGGAAATTCTGGGCTTTTTGCATAACAATAAAAATACATAATTTATTTCTTATCCTCAATAGTCCACTTTATCATCTTTATGGGTCTTCTCTGGCCTATCAGTTTTTGTGGTTTTTGTGGACTGCTTCTTCCTTCTACAACAGAGGGACCATCCTCCCCCTGGGCCTGGCCCCAATGTAGGAATGTTTCTGTATTTTGAGGATTCTACACTGTTATCTTTTCCAGTCCTGGCACCAAGAATTGGGCACTTTTTTATCCTGGGTCTTGTGCACCCAGCTGTCTTTTTTAGTTTTTAGCCTACTTCTGTCCATGATATAAGCTATATAAATACAGTTTATATATCAGTGTCGCCTTGGTGAGATTTTGTAAAAACAGGGTCCACCTCGTGAAGGTACTCACCAAAACTTGAGGATGAATTCAATTTCAGCATACTTTGCTTGCTGACTTTTCACCTCTCCATTCAGACCACACACTGTAGATTTCTTCTCTACTAACTATTCCTATAGTCCATTCCATTGGTCCACAACCCTCTCCTTGAAAAAGTACTTTCAGAGATCCAGTGAGTGGTTAGTAACTCTGACCAGCTTTATAGGTTGACTGATGATTCTCTACTACTTTTTGACAAACCAAAACATTCCCAGAGGCACTTTTCTCTAAATGTCCTACCCCTATATACCTGAATAAGGTCTCCTCTTAAATATCTGTATGACACACTGCATAAGTTCAGATATTTTAGTCTTTCATAATAACTTAAATTTTCACATCCATGGATGCCCTTGGTATATATCTGCTGTACTCTTTCCAGTTTAGTCATATTGTTATTCCATACCCAAGTTTGGGTTTAATGTAACTGACAAACAACAACTTCCTAGACTTTGTAAATCATAAATCTTTTTATATAACCTATAGTTCTATAACTATCATTATACAACGACCCCCCCATTAATATTCCAAAATGTGCACCCTGATTGGTCAGTGTGCATGTTGTAAATCAGACTTATACTAATGGAAAAAGGTCCGGTCACCCAAACTTTTTCCATTAGTATAAGTCTTTTTTTTTTCTTACAGCAACGGAGAAAGTAAGATCTCCGTTGCTTTTTATAAAGTGTCTCGCTATGTTAAAGGAGATTAACATAGCGAGACAGCTTTAAAAAAAAGCAACGGAGAAAGGAAGATCTCCGTTGCTTTTTTTAAAGCTATCTCGCTATGTTAAACTCCTTTAACATAGCGAGACACTTTCTAAAGCAACGGAGAAAGCAAGATCTCCGTTGGTTTTTAGAAAGTGTCTCGCTATGTTAAAGGAGTTTAACATAGCGAGACAGCTTTAAAAAAAGCAACGGAGATCTTGCTTTCTTCGTTGCTTCCACCCACAGCTCTGATGTACTGCGTAAGCATACGCATGCGCAGTACATCAGAACTGCCACAGAATACTGGACAGCTGCGGAAGGGCAGCAAGGAGGCATTATACAATGCCATTATTTGAGAAAACTAAGTATTTTTTTCTTAAATAATGTCATTGTATAATAGCAATAACCCACTTCTGGGTGTGGGTAATGCTGGATTTACCCATGGTTGTCTTTGTTTGGCCACTCGGGCTTCGCCCTTGTGACCAAACCACGCCAACTGTGGGTAAATCCAGCATTACCCACACCCAGGCATGGGTTATTGCTTAATTAACCAATTGGTTGACTAGAAAAACTCAAAACTGGATCTACCCAAATACTACGCAGGTCCTTAAATGAATCTACAGTTTCAGTCACTGTGTGCTATATTAAATATTCATCTCTCAATTTATGTCTCCCAAATGTCATATGCTTGGTTACTGATGTATTTAATTCTCCTGTGCCCAAATGGTAAACAGAGTGTAGTATACCTCAGATGAAAAAGCCAGATTTGAAAGATACAATCTAAACAAGTATGGGCCTAGGACAGAGCCCTGTGGACACCCTGACTGTAACCAAGAACTTCACAACTTTACTTGTCATGTACACTGTTTTATAGTATAATTCTTGGCACTGTGCCTGCATGGTATGTCTTCAATACATTGAGAGTTCTGCGTTACATTACATTTGATGAAGACCAAATTTAGTAAGTCTATCTAGTGCATTTAACATTATGTTGACAGTCTATCCCTACCTTTCCCCCTCATTGTTCTCCATCTGTCCCATGCCCTACTGAATGTTTATGTAGATTTCTTCTCTACTAACTATTCCTATAGTCCATTCCACTGGTCCACAACCCTCTCCTTGAAAAAGTACTTTCAGATATCCAGTGAGTGGTTAGTAACTCTGACCAGATGCATGCTCCACCTTCTCTTTCCTTTGTTTGTTCTGTTTTGGATGAACCTATCACATTTTCCTGACATGGTCTTGTGCACCCTATCATGACCCAGCCCCCTTTCTTCTGAACTCCAGTGAGAATGTGCCCAGCTCTTCAAATCTCTGGACATTAAGTTTCACCTTGATCACACACTCATTCAAGTAGAGCAACATCTATTTTCCAGTATGGCCTCCAAAACAGTATACAGCACTTAAAGTGTGATCTAATCAGGGATCTGTGGAGGGAAAGCATTGCCTGTTTGCTTCAGGAGTCTACCCCTTGAGGATACACCTCAGCACTGTTTGCTACTGCTCCAGATGGTGCAATCTTGATGTAATAAACAGCTCTACATCCTTTTCCTGCACTCTTGCCATATTTTGGAAGCTCTCAGTTGATAGTTCACACCAGAGTTATTATGACCCACAGGCAGTACTCTGTATTTGTTGGTAATGAACTTTAATGGCCACCTTTCTGCCTACTGGTTTAGACTTTCCAAATCCTTCCTTTGGCTCTTTTTCCATTCCTCCCCTGCTACTCCTATTTTTGAATTATCAGCAGGAAGGTTGATCTTGCTCTCTATTCCATCAGAGGTCTGAAGCAAATATGAAAATGAGTACTAGACTTATGACCGATGCAATGTTTGCTGCATGACATGACAGTACCACAGAAAACAAGATCCAAATATTTTCAAATTACTGTGCATATTTTTCAGAATCATTTGAATCCAAATTCACCTATAATAGAAGAAGCTATACCTTCCATAAAATGAATCAAATAAAAAATAAACAGCATATCAGATTACACAACAGAATTAATTGCTATAAGTTCTTTATACCTTCAACCATCTAGACCTTCTGAGCTGTTACAGAATTTATTAGTGTCTTAGAACATCTGAAACATTTTAGAGTTAAGATCAGTTATGTGGGCTGAGTATGGACTACCAGTGTACTTAAAAACACTCTGGTGGTTGTGATGTGGTTGAATATCATGCAAAAGATGTTGAAATGTATGAAGATACTTACCAAAGAAAATAGTGTCTGATAGTGCAGGTATCAGAAGATTTCAAAGTGATAGAAGGGATGGCAGAATATGGGCATATGTAGTAAGAAGTATGATGATACAGAAAGGGACAGCAGAAAATATACAATTTAATAAATGAACCCTGAAATATACTGAAAGTGAAACAGAGAATGAGAATCAAAGTATGAAAGATGTTAGAACTGGAAGATAAATATAGGTACACCTTTGAAAATTATTCTAAATTGGGAGAACTGCACATCGTAGCTTATGAAGAAATAGTAATAAAAAGAATAATATCATGTACAAAACTTAAAATTATCATAGAAAATAAAGAAGATTTGTTCATATGAAAGGGATTATGAGAAGCAGATAAGCAAGAAAATGAAACTTAGAAGACGGGAAGGAACAAGTTGTGAATAAAAGCAGCCATTTTGGAAAACAGTTTAACAATGAATGGAAGGCATGTAAAATGAAATAATAATTACAATAACAACAACATCAGGTAAGAAGCAACTGAGATGGGAGGTACAACACAATGTAAGGAAAAGTCAAAGTGTGCCATGGACACTGCATAGAGAGGAGTGGATGGAAATGATGCAGTAGAAATTAAAGCATGTTATTATATGGGACATTAAAGGTTGCATAGAAAAAAAAATTATAAAAAAAAACAATTACTGGAGTTTATGTCACTAAGAAGAATAATAATCTTTGAAAAGTTAATTGGAAATATCAGGCAAAGTGAAACCAATCTCATTAGACAAGTGATAAAATAATACCTGAAAAAAGTCAGTAGGGTGGTCACAGATTAAAGGGGTATATACTTGTTGCTGTGCATGGAGGCACAGATGATCAGTCACAGGCAGATCTCTCAACTGCACCTATTTTGGACATATGCACTTATGTTTTTGCTTGATTGCTCTCCTTGACATGATTTTATGAATTTCCCTATCACGCATGATTTTCAGTCTGCTTATTACACTGGAAACTAGACCATATTACCAACATATTGTTGATGCCAATAATTTAAAGAAAGAGGCCCCATGTTTTACATCTTCCTTTTTCGAAAGTAAAAATAAAAAAAAAATATGACTTTGTGAGGTACATTTTTGCAGTATCATAAATTAAACTATACAGATTTTACACTGTATCATTGATAATATGTTTAGATTTTTGTATCATTTTTGTCACTCAGTTTTTTAAATTTGTGTTTATGAGTAGTATCCCAAAATCCTACAGGAGGTGGAAAGAGTTATGTACCATTCAATATTCATATTTTATTCTAAATAGGTGCTCAGATTTTTGGCTAGATGTATCTGCTTTTCAAGACCATTTTTGCCTATTTTCAATAACCACAGGTTGGAAAGGTGCGGTTACAGGACTATGTGGAAGTAGTTGCTAACTGAGTCAAACAGACGACTGAAAGCTGTCAGAAAAGAGGATTGCAGGTATCATTTTCTGAGGAGTTACCTGTGATTTTAACAAGTGCAAACCTAAGGAAAACTATTAAGAAGTAGACAGATTGGCTTAAAAGAGGACATGGAATTTGGGCATATAGGGAGTTGGTGAGATGAATGATTTATGTTAGAGACAGACGTTACTTCAGCCTTGCAGAAACAACATTATATAAACATGAGTTGGAAAGGAATGCATTCACGTTAATACATTTTAACTGGATTGGAATGGGGAAGGAGACATTCTGATGCAGCGATCATAGGAGGGTACTCATGCATTGGATGCAAAGGATTATTAATAGTATATACCAAAATAAAAACAATAAATGGTCTCTCTAAAACTGAATAGTAAGTTCTGGTGAAATGTAAATAGTGATGATAATGAAAAGGTAGACATCCCTGATATTATAGAAACATAAGCAAGTGAAGAGATGGGAAAGGTGTTATAAAGTCTACCATCAGGTGTACATCTTGTGTACACCTCAAAGTAACCTTTTTGAATTCAGAGACAGTCCTAACAAGGTACTCCAGCACAGCATGAAGACATGCAGCACCATGTTGGGCTGTCTCTGAACTGACCTAAATGCACATGAGGCAGTCTGGAGAGAGACATATGCTAATGCCATGAGCTCTCTTCCCCAGAACTGCTTCCAGAAAGGCATCTACACACCGAGCAATTCAGAAAGTTATTTGGATGTGTAGATCAGCAAGGTCACCTTTACAACACTGTGATAATGAATACAAACAAAAGGCCATGCCAAGCCATTGTGGAAGAGGTCATTACTGAAGGTTTTAGCAGCAAGGTAGGGTCTTTAGGAGTGTGAGTGTGAGCATTTGTGTGTGTGTGTGTGTGTGTGTGTGTGTGTGTGTGTGTGTGTGTGTGTGTGTGTGTGTGTGTGTGTGTGTGTGCATGCCCGCATGTAAAAATGGATGAATGGATGAGTGTGTGACTGTGTGTGTGGGGAGAGGGTTGGGGTGGCTGTCATACCTCCACACACCCCTTCACTAATGAACATAATCTACAGCACTGGCTGGGGAGACCACTAGTTACTAGGGATAACAGTACTATGGGGATGGGGTGAACCAGTAGCCACCAAGGATTACTAGTATCACCCAGGCTGTGTGGGGCTCGGGAGTGGGAGAACACTAGCCACCAAGGAATACTACTCTTATGGCGTAATGGCAGTCAAACCAGTATGGGTATCTGGGGATGGGGACCACTGGGCATAAGAGAATACTACTCTTGTGCCATAACAGCACTTGCTCCAGTATGGGGATTGGGGTGTTGAGTCTACACTAGCCACCAGAGAATACTACTCCTGTGCAGTAATGGAATCGGGGGAGGGGGGGCACTAGGCAGAGGTGGCTCCAGGTTTCCTTTCTTGCTGGGGCACAGCACACAAAATATTTTACATAACTTGGCAACATGCACAGCACAGGTAATAACTAAACTTGCTGTAATCAAGGATTATGGTTTGAATGAAGTGTTAATGACCTACAGTATACCAAATCAAGCTGGTAGCTATCAGTACAACAGAAGAGAGAAATATCACAGCAAAAAGAGAAAAAAAGTCACACCACATTCAAGAACAGCAGGTAGTACTAATTTTGCATTGATGAGAGATTTGGAATTTTATAGCAAAAACACTTGACAGCAATTTGTGGAACAAAACAAAACAAAATGGTCTCACATTGAAAACAGACTCAGGGTAAGTAACAGTAGACTTCACTTGAACTCAGTTGTATTGAAAATTCATATAGCAACCCACTAAACTATAAGAGACAATAGCTCTCAACTAATCGGGGACAAATATCAACAGAATCAGGGATCAATCCAGAAATAATCACAGACAATCGGGTACACTTTTACAATAGTATTACTATTAACTTGAGACATTGACAGACTAAAATAATGTGAATTAATGCACATTTTCTGAAATAAAAGAAGTCTATAATTATTGTCATTGTTTGACTCAAAATCAGTGTTCTTCTGCAATAACAAATACAAATAATTAAGTAAATAAAACATGAAGGAGAAAGGCAAAAAATCAGTGGGAGAATTTAAATAATCCTATTATATACCTAGAAAGTTGCTAATAGAATAACGTTTGGAATTAGCTTTAATTTTCTGAAGCATATGAAGCCTGACACTCAAACTGATGTCTATTGCTATTTAGTGACTGCCTGTAGAAGCCTTGACATAGCTTGGAAGTCTCAACCTCTTGTTGTTCCACAGACAGGAACAATGTAAAATAATAATATAAGATGAAACATCAAAGTCAGGGATGGATATGCAATATACTGCTCTCCTTGTGCACATAGAAAAGTGTTAGAATAACATGTTTCACATTAGAATAATGTGTTTTGCATTGGCATATGACTTCTTAAGAATATAAAGTCTTAAACTCAAAATGTCAATCATTCATTCACCATAGCGCCAATTTGCCAGAAAACCACACATTTTATGCAAGACAGACAGACAGACAAAAAACATGGACATTACGTGAAGTTAATCAGGGACAGTTTGCATTTGCTATCACCAGGAAAAAAAAAGAAGTTATGTACTTACCATAATGTTCCATGCGTGTCACCCATCTCCGCCTTTACTGTCACTTGTGGATTGGGTCCGATCCATCGGATCCGTCTTAGCCTTTTACAAAAGCTCGAGGCCTTCAGCAAAGCTCATGGGCATTCTACCTTACCCATAATGTTGTTCTCTAACTCCCTCAGATCTTGTTTGCCCCTTTTAAATAATATTAGAGGAAAAGCTATTGATAGCTTAAACGGAAAGTGGTTTCTGAGGCTATAGAGTCCAATTTTTCTTTATTAGAAAGGCTCACCCAGACTCTGCTACACTTTGCTATGAGGGAAAGTTTGGTTTGCTTTTTATTTGTTGTATTTTGTATTAGTTTATTGCCTTTTTATATTTTTGAGTCTGTGATTTGTTTTCTTTACCATGTGTTTTGCTTGTGTTCTGCTTTTAACTGCATATTAAAACTTCAAAAGACACCACAGCTCTGTCTCTTGTGAGTCAGGAAGAAATTAGAACTGATCAATTAAGGACTCATACATAAGATAGAAGAGCTCACTTAAGGTTAATCATTTGTGAACTGAGGGGGTGGAGCTAGGAACTAAACCTTCTATTTAAGGGGTAAAATAAAACATTTCAGAGCTTTATTGGAAAGGCTCACCCAGACTCTGCTACTCTTTGCTGTGAGGGAAAGGTTGGTTTGCTTTTTACTTGTTGTATTGTGTATTAGTTTACTGCCTTTTTATATTTTGAGTGCTGTGATTTGTTTTCTTTACCTTGTGTTTTGCTTGTGTTCTGCTTTTAACTGCATATTAAAACTTCAAAAGACACCACAGCTCTGTCTCTTGTGAGTCAAGCAGAAATCCCCCCACCCCGTCACTGTCGTGTTCTTAAATATCACTGTCTTTCTAGATGCCTGCCTCTTATGTTAATTTGACCATATATCTCATTTCCTCTCTGCTTTCACTGGCTTGTGTGAGTAAGCACAAAATTATCATTTTGTGAAATCACTCCCCTTCAACTATTTAAATTTATTGGCCATTCTACTGTATTCCATAGTACCGGAATACAAAAGTGATCACCCCCCTTTCAACCTATCTTGCTGTTTTAAAAATAGTGACTCTCCACTAAAACTTAACTTTTTAGACAGGTAAAACGTAAGTTACCTACTTTCATATCTAACTTCTCTAGTACACACTGCAGTGTTTAGGATAAACCATTTTTTTTCATCTTACCTTTAAGCATCCCTGTGACTAGCACTTGCTCTAATACCTGCTGGAAAGCACTAGGAAGCCTTAAACTGATACAAGCACTCAACTCTCCTTATTAATAAGGGGAAATTAATCATAGGCACTAAACAGCCTATAATTGCAAAGTACCTTGCTAAGGTAAGGGAAAACAGCTCCTGTACTTTTCAAAAAAAGCACCAAACCAGGCATATCCAAGGGTCAGCTTCCGTTGATTTCTCCTGTCCACCTGGTAAATCTGGGCATACTGGGGCAATGCACCAATTGCCTCATGTACACATACAACCCTCTCCTCCTACCATCCAACACTACAACCTGTGAGAGATGCACTTACATAGCCAAACTGAAAGCAAAGCTCTCTCCACCCAAGATTGTGCTAGACAGTCAAGAGGAGAAGGTTAATGCCCACACTACACCTCAAGCAACACATAGCCCTTCTAAACTCACACCACCAACACCCACACATACCAACACTAAATCAACATATGCGGAGGCCCTTAACTGTAACCTGCCCAAGCAACAAAGACCTCTGAAGCTGAAATGCAAACAAACACCAATCACAACCAAAGTGTCACATAGCTCACAACACCAGTGTGCCACCCAGCAACAGCCCCTAAGGCAAGACAATGTACCTGCCACTTTAGTCATAGGTGGCTCTATAGTCAGGCACACTGATGTCCCACTCACCAGGCCGAACAAGGAGAAAATTACAGTGAGCTGCCTGTCAGGTGCCAGGATCCGCCACATAACTCATGCACTCAAGTCACTCCACAAGTACAAATATGACTCTGTCATTGTGCATGTTGGAGTGAATGACTTGAGACATACCTCCCTGGACTACATGAAAAGAGACATGAAAGAGCTCTCGGATCATGTGACCCAGGCAGGTATGACCCTACCCTGAGTAGCATCCTGCCTTCGCCCAGAATGATACCACAATATAAGGACAAAATGATTGACTTCAACAATTGGCTAAGCTTCTGGTGTCATTCAAAGGGGATCCAGTATCTGTCTGCCTGGGACAACATGATGAACAGACCATGATGCTTTGCCAGAGATGGTCTGCACCTGTTGCCCCTGGGATTCAGGTTACTGGCTAAGGCTCTTGCCACCCCTATAGTGCCTTTTTTAGGCAAAGTTCAAAGGACAAAACCATCACCGTAACAGGTACAAGCATGCAAAATCTGAAGGTAATGCTATTCAATTCTAGAAGTCTAAACCTCAAAATGCACTCTCTCGAGGCACTCCTAAAAATGGAGAACATCAATATCTGTGCAGTAACTGAGATCTGGTTCAAGGCTCCAGAGTGCACCCCTGCAATACCAGGCTACAACTCTTACCACACTTTTCAGCCACCAAACCAGGATCGAAACACTAAAGGTGGAGGAGTGTCCATATTCACCAAGGATATTCACACCACCAGGTTAGTTGCCCAACACAATGCGTCTGAAATTCTCCAAGTGCAACTAACACTAGGTAAGACTGCAATCCAAATTGTAGCTTGCTACAGATCCCAATCCATGCCCCAAGATTCTCACTACACCTTTCTAAACATACTGGAAAATATTAAAATGCAACCAAACACCCTAATACTGGGTGATTTCAACTATCCTGCCATTAACTGGGAAAACTACTCGTGTACCAACACCTTTGCCCAACAGTTCTTGGAATTCATAAATTCCAATGCCCTGGATCAACTAATCCATAGTCCCACCAGGGGCTCCAATATCCTAGACCTAGTCATTAGCAACATGGGAAATTGATGCTCCACACCTATAGTCACCCCCTCGTTGGTCAGGTCAGACCATAAGCTAATCACCCTTAACATCCACATCCCACATCCACCCCACAGTAAGGAAACCTCCATAAAAAAACTTCTCCATAGCCAACTTCATGCTACTCAAGTCAGAAATTACAAACTTCATGACACCCATGCAGATGGGAACTGAAAGTTCGACAGCTGAGTCCTACACTAAGGCACTGTACGAGCACATCCACTCATGCATGAATCGTGCCATCCCAAATAGAACCAAGATGTTCGCCTCCAAAAAAAGGAAGCCAATCTGGTGGTCCCCTGCCATAAATAAACTTTACAACAAAAGGAAGAAACTGTTGCAGAAAAGAGGAAAATCCCAGGATGCAAAAAACTCCCTTACCAGCCTCAGTAAGAAGCTGAGATCCCTCATAAAATCCTCCAAAGCTAGTTATGAAAATAAAATTGCCAAAGATTCCAAAGACAACCACAAGGCATTCTATAACTATGTCAAGAATTTAAATGGCAATGCTCAGATCTCCTATGAGCTACAACAGAATGGCATTAAATATACTGATCCCAAGGATATTGCCAATATCCTGGCAGATTGATTCACTGCCAACTTCACCCCACTCTCACCCCCTAAATGGCCCATTTCAATACCGGAAGATTGTCAAATTCCGGTAATAACGAAATGCACTCTCCAAAGCTAAGAATACAGCATCCATGGGACCAGATGACATCCCGGGCTGTGTACTACATGAACTACAAAATGAACTGGCACCTCACCTAAGTGTCATGTTTAATCATACCCTCACCTCAGGCTTCGTGCCCACTGAGTGGCACACAGCTACAGTTATCCCACTCCACAAGGGGGGATCCACCTTGGATCCCGGGAACTATCGCCCCATCAGTCTGACAAGCCTGATCTGCAAGGCCATAGAACATATTATCATGGAACTTATAAACAAAGACATTGGTAACCTTAAAACACTGGACCCCACCCAGTTTGAGTTTGTGAAGGGCCGATCTTGTCTCCTGAACCTGATTGACTTCTTTGAGTCCATCTCCAGAGCCGTGGACAAGGGTAAGGCAGTCCACACAGCCTATCTGGACCTCGCCAAGGCCTTTGACACCATCCCCCACTCTGGAATCATAGATAAACTTACTAAGCTGGGCATTAATCCCTACATCACTCGATGGGTTGCCAACTGGCTTACTGACAGAACCCACACTGTAAAAGTAGCTGACTCCAAATCCAGCTCCAGACAAGTAAGTGGAGTACCTCAGGGTTCAGTCCTGGGACCTCTCTTGTTTGGCATCTACTTATCTGAAGTACAGGCCAACACTAAGGGACTCTGGCTAATAAAGTTCACAGATGACTGCAAACTGGGAGCCATTATTGAATCCCCAAATGATGTGGATACTCTACAAAAGGGCCTTACAGAAACAGATGCTTGGTGCCAGAACCATGGGCTCAAGCTCAATGCCAAGAAATGTATAGCTATCCCCTTTGGGAAAAAACATGTACCCATGAATTACCACATAGGTGGCAGTACACTAAACACCGAAAGTGTGATAAGAGACTTAGGGATGCAGGTTGGCAGTGGTCTCACCTTCAATAACCACATTGCCACAACAGTCAGGAAATCCTTCTATGTGGCACACCTCATCACTAAGGGCTTTTCATCCAGAAAAAAGGAGGTCATTGTCCCACAGTACTCATCCCTTATTAGACCCATTATAGAATACAATGCCCCATTTGGTATGTACCTCTCAAGACATCTGCAACAACTGGAAAGGCCGCAGAAATACCTCACTAAAAGAATCACAGGCCTAAAGCAGATACCCTATGCTAACCGCCTTAAAAAACTCCAGCTATACTCTGTCACATATCGTGTACTCCGAGGTGATCTCTGCTTAATATACAAGGCCATGTCAAACCCAGAGCTGATGGACATGCTACAGTTAAAGAAATCCCAATCCCTCAGAGCCACACGCTCCAGGGATCTAAACCTTGTCATCACACTAAACAAAACATGCTGGAGGGATAGGTGCCTAACGCAGAGACTCTCTGGACTCTGGAATAGACTGCCCATACATGTCAAGCAGAGCGCCTCTTTGGCCCTCTTCAAAAGGAACCTTGATGATTGGATGGGAGAAAGGAAATTCACCTCGGGGATCACGTCAGTCGCCCTGCTAGACAGGGGTACAGGAAAGTAAATAGTGTGGGAAGAAATAGCCAGGGAATTGTTATGGCTAGGCTTGTATAGGCCCTAGGGACGATAGCCTAGTACCAACCTATGAACCTATGCTATCCAATTAGTACTACCCAGTCTCCCAGGAGCATAGGTAGAGCGTATGGTGGGTAGGTTGTGAGTATAAGGGTGGAAATGGACAACACACATGGAACATTATGGTAAGTACATGACTTCTTTATGTGATGTTGTCAATCTCGCCTTTATTCTCACTTGTGGGACCACATCCCAAGCTACCTGATTCTTGGGTGGCTCCTGGGAGAATATTCCTCAGAACCATAGAACCAAAGGATGCCATACTCATGGATGCCAAATCTACCTTGTAATGAGTAATAAAGGTATGAAGGCTTGCCCATGTGGCTGCAGCACAGATATTGTCCCGACAGAGCCTGGCTTGGAAAGCTGCAGAAGTAGCTATTGCCCTGGTGGAATGAGCTTTGACAGCTGCAGTGAGAGTTTTGTTCTTAGAATTATAAATAAAGAAAATGCATTCAGAAATCCATTTGCATAAGGTAACCTTCGATACTGGTAGGCCTATTCTAGTGTTAGAGAAAGAAACAAATAGCTGGTCTGATGGTCTGAATTCTGCCATTCTATGTAGGTAAAAATGTAACTGTCTATGAATGTCCAGTAGATACAACGGGTATTCTCCTTTATTCTGAAAATTTGGAAAAAATACTGGTAACTCAATAGATTGATTGAGGTTACTTTCAGATGCAACTTTGGGCAGAAAGGAGGGGTTTGTGTCTAAAGAAACACTGTCTTTATGAAATATGAGATATGGTGGATTTGCAGATAAAGCTTGTAATTCTGAAACTCTCCATGCTGAGGTAATAGCTGCTATGAGGAGTGTCTTCCAAGAAAGATACTTCAAGTCACAGGCAGTAGAAGGTTCAAACAGAGGATAGATAATATTCGACAAAACAAAATTCAGATCACAAAGTGGAGATGGGTTTTTGTACGGGGATCTTAGGAATGTAGTTCCTTTCAAATAAGCTTTACAAAATCTGTTTGACATAATTCCATAGCCATTTTCTCCTATATGAAAGTTTGAGATTGCTGCCAATTGAACTCTAATAGTAGCTGTGGCAGCGCCTTCATTAAAAAGCTTAGCCAAAAAATCTAGTACAGAATGAATGGGAGCAGTAAAGGGGTCAATTTGATTAGAGTTAGCCCATAAAACAAACCTCTTCCATTTTCCTTTGTACAGTTTCTGTGTCGATGACTTATGAGAAGACACCAATATGTGTTTGATAGAAGAGGAAAGGGAAGGAGACCTGGCTATCAGGAGGAGGGAACTGGAGCAGCCAAGCTATCAGTTTGAGATTGTTTAGACTGGGATGAATCATTCCTGATGGGTGAGTCAGAAGGTCTGGAACAAGGTCCAGAATCCATGGATCATCTTGAACATGAGGTAGAAGGAAGGGGAACCAAATCTGTCGAGGCCAATAGGGGGCAATTAGGAATACTGTCATCTTCAACAAACTTGCTTTCTGTAGAAATTTAGGAATTAGAGGAATTGGCAGAAAGAAGTTCGGGGGGTCAGTTGTGAACAAGTGCATCCCTTGGGGACTCCCCCGGAGGGGGGATCAGAGCAAAGTAGTTGCTGCATTTGGCATTGGTAGATGAAGCAAAAAGGTTGCAGCAAGGCTGTCCCCATTTCTGAAAAATCTCTTCTGCAAAGTTTTGATTGAGGGACCACTCATGAGTCCATACTATGGCTCTGCTCAGTTTGTCTGCTTTTATGTTGGCTCTCCCTGGAATGTACGTTGCTATCAGAAAGAGGTTGGAAGATGCAGTCCATTGCCAAACCCTCAGGGCTTCCTGAAAAAGGGGGTAAGATCTGGTTCCCCCTTGCTTGTTTATGTACCAGACCAAAGACATGTTGTTTGATTGAATTGCTATCGTTCCCAGAGGGGGAGTATCTTGAAATGCTTGCAACGCTAAAAGCACAGCCCTCATCTCCAGGAGATTTATGTGCAAATGGGCCTCATGTTGATGCCAGATGCCTTGAACTGTCCTCTCCAGATAATGCCCCCCCCACCATATCTGGGAAGTGTCCATGGTCACCATGGCTTGGGGTTGGGGAGGAATAAAATGACGGCCTTGAGACAGCAGGGGAGAGTGAATCTACCACTGAAAATCCTCTTTGCATGAATTGGTTATTATGATCTTGTGTGCCATTGGTAGTTCCAGAATTGACCAGAGCATCAAAAGTAACCACAGAAGAATTTTCATGTGGAGATGATCTAAGGGAATAAGGACAATTGAGGCAACCATCTTATCCAGTACTTGGAGAAACAGTTTGGCAGCAGTTTGTTTCTTTCTGATCAACATCCGTACATAATACCAAAAGTCATCTACTCTGTCTTGTGGAAGTTTTGCTATCATCCTTTTTGTGTCTATTTGTGCTCCTACGAAGACCAAGTTCTGACATGGCTCTAAAGCCGATTTTTCATAATTTATGGTAATTCCTAGAGAGGAACAGAGTTGTAGGGTGTAGTCCTTGGCCTGTAGCAGAAGATGTCTGGTCAGGGTAGTTATGAGCCAGTCATCCAGATATGGAAACACCTGGAATACTTGACATCTCAGGTGAGCTGCAACTACTGCTATGCATTTGATGAAAACTTTGGGGGCTGTAGTGAGACAAAAAAGCAGAGTTTGAAATTGGAAGGACTGGCCCCTAGCTGGAAGAACAAGTGCCTCCTGGACTGCCTTTCTATCTGTATATGGTAGTACGCATCCTGAAGGTCTACAGAGCACATCCAATTGTCTTTTTCCAAAAACGGAATTATTGGCTGCGGTGTCACCATCCAGAACTTGCTCTTTTTCACAGATTTGTTTAGAATGCTGAGATCCAAGATGGGTCTCCAGCTCCCTGTTTTCTTTGGAACTAAAAAGAACCTTGAGTAATTTCCGAATCCTCTCTGATCTGCGGGGACTTCGTTGATGACTCTTTTTCTTAACAACTTTTGAAATTTTAAAGTTGCTTGTTCATTTTGGCTGGGTGGAACGTCTGGAACTGTTTTGTTTATGGGGGTGGGGAAGGAGAAGGGAATGACATAACCCCTGGATATTATGTTCTGCACCCATCTGTCATTTATTTTTAGCCAGTTATGAAGATGCAGAGACAATCGTCCCCCGACTGCCTCCAGAGGCAGACAATCAAGCACCCACTCAGGAGCACTGAAAGGGTCTGCCAAAGAAAGATTCACTAGAGCCCTGATTCTGCCAGTCTCCCCTCCCACAAGGGTGGGGTCTTCCATTATTGTTCTCTCCCCTGCCTCTAGGGGAATTTCACCCCGTTTGTCTTGGAAAGACCTTTGTGATTCTTTGAACCACATCTTTCCACTACCTCTTTGACCTTTGGGAAGGGGTCTAGTGGGTGTGAAAAAATGTACTCCAACGGCAGATAAGATCTTGCCTTCCTGTTAACACCTGGTGAGTGTTTCTTTTATTTTGGGCCCAAAAAGAGAAGAAACATCAAAAGTGGCATTTATGAAGGAAGTCTTGAAGTGCTCTGTGAAACTGCAAAGGTGCATCCAGGGTTGCCTCCTAAGAAAGATGTCTGAACCCACTGCCCTACTCATTCCATATGCTACATATGAGATGACTCTCATGCAGGAGTTTACAACCAAGTTCAGGAATGCGAGCTGACTGGTTACTTTGTCTGCCGCCGCATCAGCTACACCACCTTGAAGGGAGTCTGATAGTTCTTTTAACACATCCCTCTGTAACCTTGTAAAATGGATCAAGTAGTTCAGCGACCATAAGGCAAAGGTTGTTGATGAAAAGATGTACTTACTATACCTATCCATAATCCTAGAATCCTTATTTAAAGGATGGATAGTGGAACTGGTCTCAAATAGTTCCTTTTTAGTGGCCGCTGCCATAACCATGACATCAACTGCTACACCTTTAGTAAGGAAAGGCTCATCCAAAGGGGCAGTGGTATATTTATTTGGCCTCCTAGGAGTCAGCCCTATGGAGTCTGGGGTCTCCCAAGCCTTCTCAGAGATTAAATCAATAAGCTCATCGGAAGGAGGGGTCACCCAAGAGGTGGAAGTGAGAAACCCAAAAGCCTTCAGATATACTGACTCCTCAGCTGAAGGGGTTTTGGGCTGCTGTCACCTCTCTGTTTTAACATTTCCAGGATACCTCTGAAGGAGACATCTTCAGGAGGTGACTGTGGGGAACTTTCTGCATCATCGAGGTCAGTATCAGATATGAATGACTGTTCAGGGGAATCAAGATGCTTCCTCTTGCAAGTCCTCTTCCGAAGGACTTCCTTAGTGGGGTAACCTGGGGAAGTTTCAGAAAGGGGGGGTGCCTTGCTGGGCATCCTGAGGCCCAGGGTCTTTGCAGTCCTGTGGATGGGGTACATGAGAAGGCAATGTCACCAGCCCAGAACTGGAAGGAAGATCCTGGATAGACTGTGTCTGAGACTGGGATGTAGTCATTACCCTCCTCATAACCTCAAATGCACCGCGTCCATGACCCTGGATCTGACAAAAGAGTTGTCAGAGCCAAGGGATCTCCAGCGTACAAGACAGAAGCTCTGAGGCAGAGGTAGGATCCAATCTTGCCCATGCTGAAGCCCCCAGAGGCAGGGTTTGATCCGGTGAGATCCGAATCCACTCTCCGGGCTCATCCGGGGAGTGTCAGCTCCTAGAGGTCTCCTGCTCTTACTGAGTAGAAGCACTCAGGGCAGACATCAGATCTGAGGAACCCATGGGTCTAGGATCTGAGACAGATACCAGTTGGACATCTGAATCTTCTGGCACCGAAACCAAGGGATGGATCAGAGGAGTAGGCAACAATGGAGAGGACTTTGTCGGATCCAATGCCTTTGGGCTTGGATCCAGTAATAATTTGGCCAAGGCCCGTGTCTTCAGAAGCCACTGCACTATCCTAGCCACACCATCGTCAGACAAACTCCTGGTAGACCAGGTTGATAAGGTAGGAGATCTGAACTTTGTCAAAAAAGGAGATGGGAGCCAAGAAGGTATAGGCTCCAATGATGGAGAATGGCTCAGTTATCAAAATTCAATAGGAGCCGAAGAGGTTGGAGCCGAAGCCTCAAGTTGCTCCAAAAGACCTCTCAGATCTGATAGTGACTGGCTATTCTGAAGAATCAGTAGGAATAGACAGCTTAGGAGGTTTTTGTTTTGACTCTGAAGCAGAATTTGTGTGACTTGTCAGATTTATCAGATTTGGATGATTTTGTAGACACTGGAGAAGTAGCCTCTGTGACACCAGGCAAATGCTGCCACTCCAGCTATCTGGAATTTTGTAAATAATTATATGTTAGTTGGAAATGTTAATACAATTTATATAGAAATGTGACACTGCCAGTCCAGCTATCTGGAATTTTGTAAATAATCATATGTCATTTGTGAATAGTAATATGATTCATATGCTTGTCTTACAAATGTAAGAGAACTATATGTCATGTGTATATTAAACTACTGGTGCATAAGTGTGTGTAAAGTACTGAGCTAAAATGTAACCACAGTGTACCCTACTGGAAAAGAACAAAATGTATACAAACTATATACCTGTGCAAATGTATGTGTTAATAGTAGAAGCTGGAACATCCAGAGTTAACTTGCAACACTTAAAAAAAAAAATCAGTTGAAATTAAAAGTGCTTTATGATGCGCTATAAAATGTGGTTTCAGTGCAGCAAGCAGACACAATGTCTAGAGCTACAAGTTTCTTTCTATTGTGTTGGAGAGAAGTAATTACTAGGTCTAAACTGTAAACGTATTTAATTGTTTTACGACTTCCATTTCTGAGCAAACATCTGAGACATATATATTTTTCACAGAGAAATGTTAAATTTTGTTAAGTTTCTGTTTGCTTGGGAACTGAAGGCAGGTGACAAAGAGCTATGTCATCCAGGCAAACCCATCAGTAACACATGATATTAATTTAAGAACTCTCTGAGAGAGAGAGAGAGGTGTGCATTTTGTATTTGTCTTTGGATCTGACAACATCCATTCATCATCATTTGCATTTGCCTTGCTCTGTAAGTAAGATTTATGTATAGTATTTCTTTAGAGATAGATAGGAATATAGTAAAGATTAGTTTAGATGTTTTCTGTATTTATTTGAGACTGTTCTGCAATGTTGTTTTAAAATATTTCCTGTAATTCTGAACTCTGTAGTTACTGTGATGTTTGAGTATTGTCTTTTTTATTATTTATTATTAAATATAGTTAAACCTTTTAACTGTAGCTGGTTTGTTTAGAGATATTTAAGCTCTTAGGGTACTTGCATATGTATTTGGTGACACTGTATAGGCCACTCCTAAATTGCCTTAGTCTTGGTCACACTTACCATTTGGATTACTAATAACATTACACAGTAAGAATGGGCACCTTTTGGTAAGGGCCTTAAACGTAGTTGATAAGTAGTGGCTGGTGACAGCTGGTACTACCTTATAGTCTGGGCAGAAGGGGGCATAGCTAGTAAACCTGTGACAGTCTTTCCCAGGTGTGTGTTTGTGTTTAAATCAAATCTCAAAGTGTGTGTGTGTGTGTGTGTGTGTGTGTGTGTGTGTGTGTGTGTGTGTGTGTGTGTGTGTGTGTGTCAGCTACTTGGGCAAGGACACGTAGCACTGGTTGGACAACGATAGTGCTGGAGGTTTTGGCTTGGCCACTCAGCTGAGATCTCAACCCTATAGCTGTGACAGTGAGGAGTCTTACTGGGGATCTGGAGAAAGAGGGAGAAACCCGCCCCAGATTGACTGTGGTCTCTGTGTGCTCTTAAGGGAAATTGTACTTTACTGTGTGTGTACTTGTCATCCTTCCAATGTGTACATCCCTCACTGGTGCTAGTAGTGAGGATTGATTACTGGGCCAGTGCAGGGCATCACATATTAATTGTTTGGCAGTGGCGGGACAGACACATCACATATTAATTGGTTGACTGTGGTGAGATAGCCACATCATATGTTGATTGGCTTGTAGTGGCGTGGATATTGAATTCCTGTAGCGTGTGTACAGTGGTCACCGAAGGTGTTTTTACTCTCAATGAGCCACACAGTGAACATTCAGAGTTCATATCACAATCGTTTTATTTTTTTTTGTTAACTTTCTTAGTTAGGGAGAGCAGGCAAACATGTCAGCAGAGGAGTATGGCATACCAGTTGGCTGAGATGTGCCATTCTAAAGGACTGCAGCATGCCAACCTGAGTAAAGCCGACATGATTGCAGCTTTAGTCACAGCTGCATCACAGGATAGCAACCAGGAGGACAATCAGACTGGCCGTGGAGATGTACAACTCTCAGAAAATGGACAGCTCAACCTTTCCACAGAGGACTTAAAAATCCATCTGGAGTTAAAAAGAATTGAGCTAGAGGCCAAGCATTTGGAAATAGAGGCAGCAGAGAGACTGATGCGTCTAGAGACTGAGGAATATGAGAAACTGCAACATCTGAAGGCTGAGGAAATGAGAAACTGTGACACCTGGAAGCTGAAGAGAAGTAGAGGCAGAAGCAACATGAAAAGGAGATGCTGACTCTTTGTCAGAGTCATGGAGGTAATGGGAAAGGGAGTAACCTAACCCCAGAAGCAACAAAGGTCAGTAAATTTCTTCCACAATTTACAAAGGGGGATAGTTTTGATAGTTTTATTCATATGTTCATGACCGTCTTACTCCATGGTAAAGCTGTAACTGTTATCTCCAAATTGGGAGATACTGACTGTTTAAATGATAATGTTGTAAAGAACTGTTTGCTAGAATGTTTTAAGTTAACAGCTGAAGCTTATAGAAAAAGGTTTTGTGAGCATAGATGCAAGCAGATGAAAGTGTGTGTGAATATATTGCTGAACTAAGCACTTATTTTCACAGGTGGATGAGTGGATGTCAGGTCACCACTTTTGAAGGGCTGGCAGACCTTTTGGTGAGAGAACACGCTGTTAGCATTTTGCCTGAGGACATGAGAATCTAGTTAACTGATAGACAATGCAATGCTGCAGATGAGTTGGGGAAGAATGGAGACCTATACCTAGCAGACAGGGCATCACTGCAAAGGAAAGGGATACCCAGTGATGCTCATGGGTCTAAGGGAACCCATGGTAGGCAGCCCTGACTGCCCCAACAGAGTCCGCCAGTAGCAGAGGAAGCCACTAGTCCAGGTATGCATCCCGGACCAAGGGTTAAATGTTCTAAATGCAACCACTGGGGCCATGTAGCATATAGATGTCCATGGAGGCAAGGTGGGGAACAAAAGGTGGGAATGACAAAATGCCAACAGTAGGTTGTCTCGAGACAACAAGGGTACTAAACTACCACCCTGCAGATGTCCTGACAGGGAATGATTTTGATAATGCAGTACCATGTGTTCATGCAGTTACACACAGTCAGGCTTGGAGACAAGCATGTTGGTCTGGTAGACTGGGGGAGACCCAGACAGACAGCACACTTGCAGCCAGGACTGGCGGGGTGGTTACTTCAGGGAGAGAGCTACCCTGTAGCATGAGACTGAAGGTGAGCCACAGCTGCTTGTGGGTACTGATGTTCCCTTGGACAGAGTGACTGCAAGGGCAGAGGTGAGTAGTAGTACCCAGGCTGACAGTGAGGTACTGCTGTAGAGGATACCAGACTTCCTGTGGAAGGGGAGCTGGGAAGAATTACAAAGACAGAGCTGAGACAGGCTCAGCTCTCAAACCTTACATTGCAAGGCCTGAGAGAGGTAGCTAGTGAGGCACCTGATTTTCAAGGGAAAGGGAAATCTGTATACCAGGACAAAGGGTTACCATACAGAGAGTGGACCCCTGAGGGAGGGCTAGAGGGTGAGAGAATACAGCAGTTGGTTGTGCCCAGAACCTACCATCTGGCACTTCTAGCCATAGCCCATGATAGTCCCTTTGCAGGTCATATGGGCATAAACCATACAAAGAGTCATATTATGCAGAACTTCTATTGGCCTGGGATTTCCAGAGATGTAACAGGGTACTGCAGGACCTATGAGCAGTGACAAAAGGGTAGGCAAGGCAGGTGACAAGGTGAAAGCTCCTTTGATGCCTTTGCCTGTGATTGGGAAGTCATTTCAGAGGGTAGCTATGGATATTGTGGGGCCTCTGAGTACCCCAAGTCCCTCAGGGAAAAAGTATATCCTAGTGGTAGTAGATTATGTTACCAGATACCCTGAGGCAGTGGCTTTGTCTTCCATTTAGGCAGAAAAGGTGGCAAATACTTTGTTAGAGATTTTCAGCAAGGTAGGTTTTCGAAAGGAAATACTGACTGACAGAGGTGCCAATTTCATGTCAGACCTGCTGGCTTGTCTGTGGAAGTACTCTGGGGTGAAGCACCTAAAGATCATCCCTACCATCCACAGACCAATGGTCTTGTTGAGAGGTTAAACTCTACACTCAAGATGATGCTTCGGGCATTTTCAGGACAGTTTAAGAGGGTGTGGGACAAATATTTGCCCCATCTGTTGTTTGCTTACAGAGACGTTCCCCAGTTAGTTCTTGCATGGTCATACGGTGAGGGGGTCTCTAGAACTGATTTGAGATGAATGGTAGGGTGAGTGTGAATCCCACAAGGAGTCTGTTGTGGCATATGTCCTAGACCTCAGCACAAGGCTCAGGGAACTCATGGGCTTGGCCCAGGAGAACCTGGAAGACGCCCAACAGCAGAACAAGGTCTGATATGGCAGGAATATTCGAGCTAGAGAGTATGCTGTTGGGCAACAGGTAATGGTTCTCATTCCTGTCAGATGCAACAAGCTGCAGGCAGTCTGGGAGGGACCCTATAATGTGGTAAGGAAGGTCAGTGATGTTAACTACATGGCAGAACTAATGTCAAGAGGCAGGGGCACAAACTGTACCATGTTAACATGATGAAACCTTACCATGACAGGGAGGCCCTTGTGCTAAGTATTTGCATTACAAGGCAGGAGGTGTCTGAGGGGGATCTATGGTTACAGGGAGCCAGGCAGGAAAATCCCAAATTACTATGCTGGAGCCTAGGGTTGCAGGCATATGATGGGATAGTGCAGCATAGTACTGGGTTCAGCAATGCCAAGGCAGCTGGAATCTCAAGACAGGGCATGGGGTAAGGTATTCCCAGATATGCTCAACCCTCTCAAGCAATGTTTCTCAAGGGTCACTTGAAAAACAAGCTTGAGTTTTCAGGAAAGGGAGAAATGTGACACCAGGAAAATACTGCCAGTCTGGCTATCTGGAATTTTGTAATTATATGTGACTTGAAAATATTAATATGATTTATATAGAAATGTGACACTGCCAGCCCAGCTATCTGGAATTTTGTAAATAATCATATTTCATTTGTGAATAGTAATATGATTCATATGGTTGTCTTACAAATATAACAGAACTACAGTGGATATAAAAAGTTTACACACCCCTGTTAAAATGCCAGGTTTTTGTGATATAAAAAATGAGACCTCAATAAATCATTATAAAACTTTTCCCACCTTTAATGTGACCTACAACCTGTACAATTCAATTGAAAAACAAATAAAATCTGTTATGGAAAAAATATAAAAAATAAAAAACGTACAATAAGCTGGTTGCATAAGTATGCACACACGTTAATACTTTGTTGAAGTAGAATTTTATTAGAAAAAAACTCTAAACATGAGGAAAATCAGGAAGGGACATTCTGAAATCAGGGACAATTAAGATGCATGGTATGGAATTTTACCTCTCTAATATAGAAAGATGTCAAATCAGACGGTCACAGCATTGTACATGATTTAAAACAGAAATTTCTGATGTCTGGTGTTACTCTTTGTGATAATTTCTTTAATAGCATCCCACCCTAGTTATATCCATTAATGTCCCCCTCTGCTCATCTATCTTTAGACCCCTTGAGACTAAGTATTAATTCTACACTGGAATTAAAAGATCAAAAATAATGGACAAAGCCAAAAATAATGAGAAGACAAAACAAAATTTAGGGACAATTTTTAAAGAGAAGTAATTTTGAGTTAAAAAGTTAACAGAATCAACATCCATTTTAAAACAATAAGACATAAAACTAATGAGTGGTATTATTGACTGACCATACTCTTCAATGATTTACTAGAAAATCAAATGTTGCTCAACATAAAGTAAACAGCTTCTGCTGAAATGATATGAAAAAGGCCAAGCATCACAATCCAGTTAGACGACAATAGAAACAATGACAAGTATTTTTAAATCCCATCTCAATAATATAAAACTTTAGTAGCTCTTCTCCATTTGTTCCACAAGATAAGGGACTACAGCAAGGTCAAATCCTAGATAAGACAGTAGTCCAGAATGTGAGGAACAAAAAAAAAGAAGTCAGGTTATGACCTTGCAAATGTACAATATTAACAGTTGGGATATTAACATAAACAAACTGTTCTGTTCAAAGGAAACACAAAACAAGAAAAACAAATATAAGGTATCCAGACAACCACTCAGCAGGTACTCGTAACGACAGTTATTGGGTTCTCAGTAAAACCACACTCAGAACACGGTAGTCCACAAATTAAGTGCTTATGTTGGAATAATCAACTTCATCAGAATACACATAATACAACTCAAAGGATTTAAATACCCTCCCGAAAAGCAAAAACCCTGACATCACATCCTACTATTAGATCACTTCCTGTCAACTAATGCATATATTTAAAGGAAATAATACCTGACTTAAATTGCCAAGACATGAAAAAGTATAGTCACATATTGCAAATAAATATAAAAATGTAATATATAAATATATAACAAACAACTGTAAATACTATGATGCAGAAAAATGGGGTAATAAACCCATGAAGTAACAATAGAAACCTTTTAAATATTTTTAAAATATTTTTTAAAAATGTTTTTATATATATATATATATATATATATATATATATTTTTTTTTTTTTAAATTTTTTATAAATATTTTTTAAATATAAAACAAACCTCTTAGCTTCAACAAGGGCATGATACTTATACGCTCATTAATGCCAGGTTATGAGCCTGCATTCAACTTAATTTGCCATTTTAACTCTAATAATTCTAAGTAATCATCCACTGGGCCACTCCGGGGTCCCAGGTCCGCATGATCAATGGCAAAAAAACTAAAAAAATGCGTTGGATATTTGTCCACATGATTGAAAAGTGCATTGTTTTTATTTTTGTATTTAATATCATAGCAGTGCTCATATACTCTCTGCTTAAAGGCCCTTTTTGTTTTGCCCACATAAAATATGTTGCATAACCCACACTTAGCAATATATACCACCCTTTTTGAAAAACAAAAAAGTTTTTTACTGGGGTAGATTTGTCCAAAATTCTTGATAAATATATGTTCACCATCCATAACATATAGGCACTGCCCACACCTACCACATTTAAAGCATCCACTAGTATTATTCTCTTTCTTCTGTCTTTCCAAGAGTGCTTTAAAGCTATAATCTTTTTTGTAGACAATCACTGGTTTATCCCCTACAATTTTAGAGACATCCTGGTCCAGTAACATCACTGGCCAAAAATTAACCAATGTGTTTTTGATTTCATAAAAATCCAAGGTAAAGGTTAGGGTGCACGATCTTGAAAAAATATTGTTATTAGAATATAATCTATCTCTAACCTTTCCATCATCAATACCACAACTACTAAATAAAATTTTTACTATTAACCCATTCCGTCTTTTGACAGTAACCTCATTTTCGATTTCTTTTAAAAAATTCATAGGGTAACCCCTTCTTCTAAACTTATCAATAAGTTTGTCACATTCTGTTTGGAAGTCCCCTTCATCTGATACCATTCTAGCGATTCTGATAAATTGTCCCTTAACCAGGGACCTTTTCTGATGAATCGGGTGCCAGCTCTCGAAATGTAAAAATGTATTTGAATACGTAGGTTTCCTGTACAGCTTAGATATAAAAGATTTACACATATAATTCTTCATAATAGTGACATCTAAAAAATTCAAACTTTCTATGTCAGAGTTCAGGGTGAATTCTAAAAAATCAGTGGTACTATTAAGCGCTTAATCTGTGGACCACCATGTTCTGAGTGTGGTTTTATTGAGAACCCAATAACTGTTGTTACGAGTACCTGCTGAGTGGTTGTCTGGATACCTTATATTTGTTTTTCTTGGTTTGTGTTTCCTTTGGACAGAACAGTTGGTTTATGGAGGAAGGTACAGGTGACAACACTCCCAGCGGTATGGATGTATCTTCTGTTGCTGAAGCGTTAGCTGCACTAGCCGCTTCAGTTAAGGAACTTAATAGCAAAGTTGACATCTTATTTCATCAGCAGACAACTTAAATTAATAGTAATGACAATGGGGTTCCTGTTTTGCAGAATACTGCACTGGGTGGGTCTTTTATCACTCCAGCACAGAGACCATGCAGTAACCCTGGTTGCACACTTGATGCTGCTGTTGGATTGAGTATTCTATCTGGCTCTGTCACTTTTGGTGTGTGTTCAGCTTCTGGAGTTGCTGACGTGAGTACGGCATCTTTTTCTATGGAAGATTGGCTCAGAAGTGAGACGACACTGGAGGACAATCAGGAACGTCTCAATGAACCTTATATGAGTATGGAGCAACAATTGGGTCGTTTTCAGGAACTAACTTTTAAGTATAAGAAACTACAGTTGGAAAACTCATACCTGCGACAATGCATAGAACAAGAGCAAATTCCAAATGGACTGAGACTGTGGAAATATCCCTCTGGGCTGACTAAGTACTCCCAGTTGTATCAAGACTTAATTGCGTTTTTCAACAGACAGGGATGTGAGTTTTTAAGAATTCTCATTAGTGACAACAACAGGAAAATGTCCTTACTTATTAGAGACATTGAAAAAGTAGAACTGAGTATTAAGAATGATTTATTGTTTGCTAATAAAAAGAATGATTTTTTTTAAATGTATTTAAACATGTGGACAATAGGTTGGTTGAACTTAGGGCTAGGAAACAATGTAAACTAAACAGGGACAAGATTGATTATGAAACTGGTAAAGCTTACCCCGACCCCCCTAGGGGGTAGGATTCTCTTTATTTTAATGAACAAAACAATGATGTGAATGATTTGGTTAATGATAATCCTGTTGACAATAAGTATTTAAACGGGGATGTCCCCGTGGACCCCCCTCCCCTGAGAAGATCCAAGAGGATCAGGGAGCAGAGGGGGGGAGAGGAAGGGACAAATGTATTATCAGAACAACTACAATCATTATCCGTCATGGAGGGGAGGGAGGGGGGGCTACCGGAGATAGTTGAACCCTGTGACCCTGTGAACAAGTTATTCAGGTCATTCAAAATGATGATGCTGATTTTACTATTTATCATTTTAGTCAAGTTTGCGTTGATGTTGATTGGGCTAATTTGTTCACGAAAGAGTTGAATTTTGTCCCGGGGAGATCAGCAAATGTTGTTGACAGTATTTTAAACCTTAAAATGTACGTGAGGAAATTAAATTTAGGGATACATTTTGGTAATACTATTTTTACTCAAATGCCCACCAGTTGCATAGACCCAGCACCTTTATTCCACCTACCCACCCTCTTCTTGTGATTTATGAGGCACTTTGTGAAAATGAACTTAGGAAAATCATTTTGAACAGTAATCACAGGGGTTATGTTAACAATTTGGACGAAAAAGAATGGTTATTTCAAGACATCATTAGTAACAATAACATCAGGCTTATAAAACCTGATAAGGGAGGAGGGCTAGTCATTATGAATTGTTTGGATTATACCAGCAAAATGTTTGATCTATTGTATACTGACACTTATCGAGTAGTGTCATTCAATGAGACGAATCTAGCCTATAGGAACATCGATTTGACCATTGAGGAATTGTTACTTAATCGACAGATAAATATTGACACACATACATTCTTAGAGTGTAAAACCCCCAGAACACCTACCATCTTTGGCATCCCAAAGACACATAAATCCATCCAGAACCCCCCTCTACGTCCGATCGTAGACGCCAAGGCTTCGAAAACATATGGGTTGGCCAAATTTGTGGACCATCAATTGAAAGGTTTAGTGGACAAGACGCCTTGGATTATTAAAGATTCATGGGATTTTTTTAGGTAGAATACATCCAGATATGTATGATGATGGCCTTATTATGGCCACCTTGGACATCAAGGATTTATTTCAGTAATCCCACATGAGGAGGGGCTTGATTGGTTTTATGAATATCTATGTAGGCATTCTGATTTAAGTTTTGACACCAAACATGCCATTAAGACCTGTATGGAACTTGTTTTGGAAAATAACTTTTTAAGCTTTGATGGCCACCTCTTTAAGCAAACTTTAGGGGTGGCCATGGGAGCATTTTGTGCCCCTGGGTTTGCCAAAGTGGTTTTGGCACACTGGGAGGAGGAGCACATTATGAATTCATGCTAAAAAGACCATTGGGTCCTATATGGTCGTTATTTGGATGACATAGTCCTTTTATGGAAAGGGGGTGAGGACAAATTAGGTGAGTTT
This sequence comes from Protopterus annectens, assembly GCF_019279795.1. Taxonomy (NCBI): domain Eukaryota; kingdom Metazoa; phylum Chordata; order Ceratodontiformes; family Protopteridae; genus Protopterus; species Protopterus annectens. Next base: position 233,193,261 of record NC_056745.1, read on the forward strand.
TTTGAACACCTTAATAGTACCACTGATTTTTTAGAATTCACCCTGAACTCTGACATAGAGAGTTTGAATTTTTTAGATGTCACTATTGTGAAGGATTATATGAGTAAATCTTTTATATCTAAGCTGTACAGGAAACCTATGTATTCTAATACATATTTACATTTCAAGAGCTGGCACCCGATTCATCAGAAAAAGTCCCTAGTTAAGGGACAATTTATCAGAATCGCTAGAATGGTGTCCGATGAAGGGGACTTCCAAACAGAATGTGACAAACTTATTGATAAGTTTAGAAGAAGGGGTTACCCTATGAATTTTTTAAAAGAAATCGAAACTGAGGTTACTGTCAAAAGACAGAATGGGTTAATAGTAAAAATTTTATTCAGTGGTTGTGGTATTGATGATGGAAAGGTTAGAGATAGATTATATTCTAATAACAATATTTTTTCAAGATCGGGCACCCTAACCCTCACCTTGGATTTTTATGAAATCAAAAACACATTGGTTAATTTTTGGCCAGTGATGTTACTGGACCAGGATGTCTCTAAAATTGTAGGGGATAAACCAGTGATTGTCTACAAAAAAGATTATAGCTTTAAAGCACTCTTGGAAAGACAGAAGAAAGAGAATAATACTAGTGGATGCTTTAAATGTGGTAGGTGTGGGCAGTGCCCATATGTTATGGAGGGTGAACATATATTTATCAAGAATTTTGGACGAATCTACCCCAGTAAAAAACTTTTTTGTTTTTCAAAAAGGGTGGTATATATTGCTAAGTGCGGGTTATGCAACGTATATTATGTGGGCAAAACGAAAAGGGCCTTTAAGCAGAGAGTATATTAGCACTGCTATGATATTAAATGCAAAAATAAAAACAATGCACTTTTCAATCATGTGGACAAATATCCGACGCATTTTTTTAGGTTTTTTGCCATTGATCATGCGGACCTGGGACCCCGGGGTGGACTAGTGGATGATTATTTAGAATTATTAGAGTTAAAATGGCAAATTAAGTTGAATGCAGGCTCATATCCTGGAATGAATGAGCATATAAGTATTTTGTCCTTGTTGAAGCTAAGAGCTTTGTTTTATATTTAAAAAATATTTATAAAAAATTTTAAAAATATATATATAAAAAATTAAAAAAAAATATTTAAAAAATATTTAAAAGGTTTCTATTGTTACTTCATGGGTTTATTACCCCATTTTTCTGCATCATAGTATTTACAGTTGTTTGTTATATATTTATACATATTTATATTTATCGGTGATATGTATGTGTGTTTACATTTTTATATTTATTAATAGAAAAAAATAGTTTCCCCCTTTTAAGAAATAAAAATGGCACATGACAAAATGAAAAAGGGGTTGTGGCAAGCCACTCTGTACAAAGACCTCTAAAATGAAGTCCAGTAGTGAGCTAATGCAAACAATGTTTTTTTCTTAGTTTGTACCAAGTAATGCAAGTTCTTGCATTTTTGTGACACAGCAGCTGCTCACCATAAATTTATCTTGTTTACCTCACTGGTTACTGCCTGCTTCACTGATGGTATTTCCTTTCTCAGAGTGAAAAACTTTCCATGATTACTGTCACTTCCTCTTTTCTTTCCCTTGACTCAGAATTTACTTATAATAAAAAGTTAAACAAAAAGGCATACTATGTAGGGTACAAATTTTATAGTAAACCTGGCATCCAGCCACCAAGAACAATGGTGACTCTGCCAGTCACCAGACAGAACTGGTAGAAGACCAGCAGATCTTAGTTCTACCTCCTCCCCAAATCATACTGTAGTTTAAAAGCAAAAGGAAATTGTGGAAGATGTTATACAAGCAACCTGCCACTCAGTCACCATGTTCTCTCTTTTAACTCCCCTTCAGCAACAAGCGAATAGGAGACTGATGTCCTCAAGAAGCAAACTTGTAAATAATTAGTTCATTAGCCCAGGTTATGCAATCCTATGGTGTGCATGTCAAAGTGGGTTGTCTATCCAGAACTCTTTTTATATTACCCCTGAATTTCAAGAAATGAAAGTGTGCATTTTAAAGTGGTTCATCTGTTTGTGATTCACTTTGTGTCATTTCTGCATTTCTAAACATCTACACATCTGCCTAGACTGCCTAGCTATTACATTCTGCTGAGAAAGACTACAGTAAGCTGCAGCAGGTGGAAGTGCAACTACCAACTCTTATATGTTTTTTTTACTGAAGACTATGTCCATCATACCTCACAACCTCTTAGTGCAAAAGATCTGAACAAAGCCCGACAAAATGAGGCGACAAAGGCGCAAAAATAGGGACATATTTTAAATATTGCTCTTATAAACCTAGAAAGTTGCTACAGTAACAGGATTTGTTTTAACATACATTTTCTGAAGGATTTGAAGTCTGAAACTCAAACGTACATAATTATTTAGTGACTTCAATCCTCAGATCATCACAGTGATTTGCCAGAAAACCACAAATTTTATGAAAAACAGACCAAAAATATGAGCCACAAATCTGGACATTCTGCGAAAATATGGACAGTTGAGAGGTATGCTCTCTGTTCACAAGGGGGGGGGGGCAACTAGACTCCACCATTGATTAGACTGTCTGCTGGGTCTGGTTTGTAGGTGCTGGGGTAGCAACACTTTGGCAAGTTGTTGTAAGGCTGAAACAGTCGCTAACACTCAGAAATTATTGATAAACTCACCAAACTAGGCATCAACCCCTATATCACTAAGTAGGATGCAAACTTGCTCACGGATAGAACCCACAGTCTGAAAGTAGCAGATACCAAGTCAGAATGCCATCCAGTTATAAGTAGAGTCCCACAGGGATGAGTCCTGGGTCCTCTCCTGTTTGGCATCTACTTCTCAGAAGTCCAGGTCAACACGGAGGGACTCTGGCTGACCAGGTTTGCAGATGACTGCAAGCTGGGAGCCATTATTAACTCCCCTAGTGATGTAGACATCCTGCAGAAAGGTCTCACTGAGACCAATGACTGGTGTGGAAACCATGGCCTTAAGCTTAATGCCAAACAATGCGTCATCATCCCCTTTGGAAAAAATTCAGTTCCCACTAACTACCACATCGATGGGAGCCCACTGGACACTGAAGGCCTTATAAGAGATCTGGGAACACAGGTTGACAGCAACCTCTCCTTCGACCACGACATTGCCACTGTGGTCAGAAAGTCCTTCTATGTAGCACATCTCATTACCAAGGATTTTACATCCAGGAAGAAGGAGGTCATCATCTCTCTCTACTCTTCCCTCATTAGGCCAATTATTGAGTATAATGCCCCATTTGGCATGTACCTCACTAGACACATGCAACAGTTGGAAAGGCCACAAAAGTACCTCATGAAGAGGATCCTAGGCTTTAAACATATGTCCTACATGGACAGACTAAAAAAACTCCAGTTATTCACTGTCTCATATTGTCTACTAACAGACGATCTCTGCTTGACTTACAAAGCCATGTCTGACCCAGCTCTGTTAGAAATGCTACATGTAAAGAAATCCCAATCCCTCCACACCACACACTCCAGAGACCTCAACCTCATTACCACAATCAATAGAACATGCTGGAGGGACAGGTTCATAACCCAAAGACTGCCCATGCTCTGGAATACACTTCCTAAACATGTCAAGCAGAGCACCTCACTGGCTCTCTTCAAGAGAAATCTTGATGAGTGGATGGGAAATAGAAAGTTCACCCTGGGGATCACTCCAGTGGCTCTACTTGATAGAGGCACTGGGAACTAACGTCGGGCGGCACAATGCCAGGGCACTTCTATGAACTAGGCTTGTAAAGGGTCCAGGGTCATTAGCCTAGTACACAACTATGAAATTATGAACACCTACAGCAACTAAGTCCTATGCTGTACACTTTAACTAATTCCAGTCATTATACCCCTCCATAGACTACACCTGATCCAGTGATTTGTGCTGTGTGTTGCAGTGAGTTTACCAAAGGAGGAATAGGTCAACTAGACTGACAATGACTGGGAAAACAAATTTGACCACCAACAATAAGGAAGTATGGTGGGAAAAACAGATAACAAACGAACATATGAAACAGCATAAAACAAATGTCTTGCTTTAAACAAAGTAAAAAAAAATGGAAAACACCCCTACCCAACCAAATGTAAAAAGTCAAAGGTCTGAGTTGGTTTATGTTCTACAAAGTGTGTTGTTTGAGACAGAGGTGTGGTCAAGCAACTAGACCTTTTCTAGGGTGGGAAACAGGAATGGAAATATTTTACTGTATTATACTACTCTCCTCTAATAAGCACACATTATTGGTTCTTCTATTAGTGCACTTCTCATTGGTCTTATTGTGCTTTCTTTATGGAACAGCTGAGCACAGGTCAAGGTACATCTGGCTGACAGAGAGAGAAAACGTTTTCTATTTTTTCAATATTTTACTATGCAGCTACTGAGGCACTCACCAGGGCTCACAGTTTAATGGGGGCCGGGGGGAGCACGTGCCCCTGTGAGCCCTGGTGTAGTGCCACCTCTGACACTAGACACTAGTAGAAGGATGTGCAGAGAATTTGGGAGTAGGTATGGGGACTGTGGTGTGTGTGTGTATGTGTGTGTGAGAGGACAGATGCCTAGGACTACACGATGCGCCTTCCGCTGTTAACTACCACAGGAAGTGCTGACCTGTACTTCATGGTAATTAACTGCGATTCAAAGACATACAAATAAATTGATAATGAGGTCTTTCCTCATTGTGGCTTACATGTCTCAGAATCATAGCCTTTTTAGCTTGAGCATAATGAATCCCCAGGAGGATGGAATATAGTGGTGCTAGGATAACTCATTCACACAGAGCTCAGGAAGTTTGCATTGTAACCTCTAATGGGCGGAGCCTAAGCCATTTGATAGAATCAAATTATGTTCAGACATTTCAAACAAATGTTCATATCTCTGGAACTACAGGGATTATGAAAGAAATATACATGGCAAAACTCTTCAGCACAAACCATTTTTATAGTGGTAGTATTCTTTATAAGTCAAAGTAAACACAGTAACTATTACATTTGTAATAGTTTGTAAATAACTTACAATATCTCAGCAGCCACCCAAGCTACACTCATACAAAGGTTCAACGCTGCAGACAGCACCCCAGCCATACCTGGTTACTCATCCTATCATACATTCAGACCCCAAAATGTGGCCAGCAAAGCCAAAGGAGGTGGAGTTTCAATATATATTAAACACATACATATCTCCAGGCTGGTTAAACAGTATGACGCACATGAGACACTCCAGGTGCAGTTAACCGTTGACAAGACCCCTATTCAAATTATAGCTAGCTATAGGCCCCCAAATTTGACTCAAGATCCCCACACCACCTATCTGGACCTCTTCAAGTCTATCAAGATTCAACCCTTTACTCTAATCCTGGGTGACTTTAATTACCCAACCATAGATTGGAAAAAATACTCATCCCAGCACACAAATGCCCAGAGAGTCCCCGATTTTATCAATGTAAATGCCTTGGAACTGCTAGTTGATACCTCCACAAGCGGTGATAATATCTTGGAATTGGTATTAACCAACATGAGTAACCACAGCAAACCCCACCACTACTGGGTCAAACAAAAAAACTTCTCCAAAGCTGATTACAAGCTCCTGAGGGATGGTATAAACAGCTTCACAGCTCCCTCCCCCACTCTAAGAACTGGAACCAGTGTCTAAATCTACACCAAAGTACTATACAAGTATTTATACAGATACATGGTATCAGGAATACCTGACAGGAAAAAAATCATCCTCCGCAAGGAAGAGTAAACCAGTCTGGTGGACATCTGCAATAAATAAACTATATAACAAAAGGAAAAAAGTGCTGTCCAGGACCAAGAAGGAGCAGGTGACCAGTTGGAAGCAATCTCTCCTTAGCCTGAACAACCAAATAGGAGCACTAGTGAAATCCTCTAAAGCCAACTTTGAGTCCAAATTGGCAACATCTACTAGAGACAATCATAAGGCCGTCTTCATGTATGTCCGCAATCTCAAGAGAATCACCCAGATCTGTTCAGAACTGGTGGTCAAGGACACCACATACACAAATGCTGTATATATAGTCAATCTACTGGCTGACAGATTCAGTGAAAACATCTCCCCTCTGTCCCTCCATCAGTAAATCAGGACATCCCCAGTACCTGCCCCCCACCCCTTATCTCTAGGGAACAGGTCATCACTGCCCTCTCAAAGGCAAAAATACAGCCTCCATGGGACCCGATAACATCCCAGGCTACATCCTACATGAACTCAGGCATGAACTTGCAGCACCATTAGGCACTATTCAACCAAAGCCTGAGTACTGACTTTGTCCCAACTGAGTGGAGGACAGCCACCGTCATCCCTTTACACAAAGGTGGGGCATCCACCGATCCAGGAAATTATAGACCATCAGCCTAACTAGCCTGATCTGCAAGGCCATGGAATGGATTATCATGGACCTCATTAACAGGGACACTGGCAACCTCCAAACACTTGACCCCACACAGTTTGGCTTTGTCAAGGGGAGGTCATGTCTGTTAAATCTGGTCGACTTCTTTGAGACAGTCACCAAAGCCATGGATGAGGGGAAGACAGTGCACACCGCCTACCTTAACCTGGCCAAAGCCTTCGACACTATTCCCCACTTGGGCATATTAGATAAACTCTCTCAGTAGACCCGTAAATAGCGGCATACCCCAGGGATTGGTCTTGGGGCCTCTGTTATTTGGGATATACTTCTCTGAGGTGCGGGCCAAAACCAGTGGGTAATGGCTGACCAAGTTTGCAGACGACTGCAAGCTGGGTGCAGTCATCAATTCCCCAAGTGATGTGGACGTCCTCCAAGAGGGTCTCACCCACACAAATGATTGGTGCCAGAAACATGGCCTCAAGTTGAATCCCAAAAAATGCATCATCATCCCCTTTGGGGAGAGTGATGTCCCCACATATTATCACATTAATAACAATGTCCTAAGCACACAATTAGTAGTGAGGGAATTGGGCACCCAGGTTGATAGCAACCTGACTTTTGACCACCATGTTGCTTCTGTGGTATGGAAAGCGTTCTACATGGCCCACCTCATAAGTACGGGTATCTCATCCAGGGACAAAGAGGTCATAAAATCCCTGTATTCTTCCCCTTACATGGCCAATTATTGAGTACAACACCCCCTTCAGCATGCACCTCGCAAAGCACATGCAGCAGCTGGGGAGAGACCACAGAGGTTCCTCATCAGGAAAAACCACGGCCTCAAACACCTACCCTACACAGATAAGCTAAAAGCCCTGTCCCTCTACTCAGTTTCATACAGACTCCTCAGAGGTAACCTCTGTCTGGCATACAAACCAATCTCAGGCCCCACCTTGATGGAACTGCTGCATATCTGCAAGTCAAGCTCCACTCAAACAACCCGTACGCATGACCTCAACCTGGTCTGTGATATCAATAGGACTTGTTGGCAGGACAGATTTGTGTCCCAGAGACTCCCCCATCTGTGGAATAGACTCCCTCTTTATGTCAAGCAGAGTACCTCATCCCTTTTTAAGCGCAACCTGGATAACTGGATGGGAAACAGAAAATACACTCCTGGGATTCCACCTGTGTCCCTGCTGGACAGGGGCTCTGGGTGCTGACTTGTCTAAACATGGACTAAACTCTTGGCTAGGCTTACAACGGCCTCAGGACCAATAGCCTAGTAACCTCCTATGATTCTATGATCCTACAGTCAGCAGTATTTCATTCATCTAGCTGAGAGCTTTCATGTGAGGCTAAGGAGTTCTGTCTGTGTTACTTGACTGTTGAGATAGTTAGAAAAATGTGAACATTATGTCTATATAAATTAATATAATAAAATGAACAGTCAATATCTATTTACCCGCACCAGACAGAGGTCAAATATTAATGCAACTGAGTTTGCTATTGTGTAAGCTTTAAGATAAAATCTTTTAAAACCTTGTACATAGCATGGTGTTGTAATTATCGATGCAAATATGAACATTCAACATTTGACACCTACAGGAGTTAACTGCAAATGCACCTGGAGGTGTTACTCGGATGTAATGAATTAAAAATGGGACAAAAGGGAAGAAGGGGGTTAATGGAGGCCTTTGCATGGGAGGGAATCAAGTGTGATTTAAGAGAAGAATAAGAAGAAAATTTTATCAAAATGTGAAGAAGGATGAAAGTTTAGTGTATGAACTTAAAATAAGTTAATGAATAAGAAAGGGAATCAGTGATAGATCAGTACACTATGTATGCCATCATCTGCAAGAAGGGTGGAGTAAGTACAGCAGGGGTAGAGAATAACTAAAGAGGCTAATAAAAGGAAGTGGGTTAGCCTTATAAAGAATTTGAATCTGACAGCTGTTGACTAGGAGACTTCTTTCTCCAGTTTGAGATACAATGGGAGTTGACAGAAAGTTTACATCATAAGGGGTTCATCAACTTAGTGTAAAACTGTTTTAGAAAATGAAAATACAGGGCTAAGTCTTAACTAACTCAGAAGGACTCAAGGATGTTCAAATGCCATAAGGATGTTCATTTGCCAGCTGTGATCATTCCAATGTGTAGAATTAAATAAGAAAAACATTAATAAAACATTAACAATGACACCAATGTGAGATCTGAGGGGGGAGTTGAACATGCCAAATTTGAGAAGAGTATCAAAGAAGAATTAAGAGGATAAAAAGCAATCTGAAAGGACGAATAAGTATGGGAACTGGTTAGGAATGGGAAGATTTAAAACAAAAATGTAGAAAGAGAACACTAGTATGGTTTAATGTGAACATGAAGCAAGTTATTAGGCTTAAGAAGCTAGCATGCAAAAGTGAAGAGAGAAAGAAGGGATTCAGTATGAGACATATTCAGAAAAGCAACAACAGAAGTGAGGGCAAATAAGGAAGAAGGAGACAGCTTTAGCTGGTCTTCAAGAAGAGCAAGGAACAAGAAGATAGGATGAATGAGTACTCTGCATCATTGTTTACAAATGAGATTGTAGTGCCATGCTGATAGGTTACTATGGCAAGGAAGAGTGAACAGTGGAGAGACAGCATACTTAAGCATCAGGGATAGTATTAGCACTAAGGGATGCTTAGGCAAAGGGACCAAATGAGCTACCTTCCCAGGCTTTAAAGGATCATACTGAAAGAGATTATGACTAAGATTTTCAACAGATCACTGGTCCAGCTAGAAGTACCCGAGGACTGCAAGAGGGACGTGTTCCACCCCCTGCATAGAGTGGGGGAAGTAGGAAGACTACAAGTAACTACAGACCTGTTAATCTGACAGAAATGGCAAGGAACATCATGGACAAAATCCTGAATGATGGACTTTTTTTTTTCTTTGAAGACAACAATGTCCAAGGTACTAATCAACATGTTTTTTGACAATAAGAAACAACCAGTGAAATCTAAATCATTTATGAAGTAATCCAACAGAAGAGTTATTGTAGACATGTTATACTTGCATTTCATTAAAGCATTTGAATCAGTTACACACAGGTGACTGCTGGAAAATCTGCAATAATAAGGGACCGTAGCAACATTAAGAGGCTGGATCGGTACTTGGTTAGATGGTGGATCACAAAGTGGAATAGTGAAAATAACACCATCAAAAATAAAAGTCACTACTGGTGCATCTTTGGATTGGATTTAGGTCCAGTGGTCCGATGGATATAGTTCAGTCACAGGTGATGCAAAGATTGCTACACTTGCCGGTGACAAACGGTGACAAACGAAAGTACAGTTGTGCAAGCAAACATACAATAACAGCCGCTTTTCAAATAGTTCATTGTTGCAGTAGCATAAAGCTGTATGGGATATATCCTGCCAAGGATATCAGACATCTGGTTAGTGTACTAAAGCATTTAGGTTCCCTCTTTTTGCAACACACCCACTGAAGCACAAGAATATGCTAGTAGAAAAAGGATGTATAGGCACCAACAATTCAGACCTTTCTTACCATAAGGAAGGAGGCTGAAGCATAGAGATCTAGAAAAAAATACTCTAAGAAGCCAAAAGTCAAGGCAAGTCTTGTTAGAAAAAGGAACAAAAGTGAGAAGGGTACCACCCCAGGCAAGGGTAAATGGAGGAAATAAAAAAGCAAGAAAAGGGGAAATAAAGGAAGGTGTTAATACTGCAATAATGATCTACAGAAATATCTACTGTTACTTTAAATTTACTTACACAACTGTACTACTTTCATCATTAGAGCACTACTGTAGTAGCAAAAACTACATGGGATGATTGCCAAAGTTTTAGAAAGTGAGGGTGGAGGAAGCAGGACGAGAGTCTAAAAGATCTTGGTGAACAGATCTAGCAAATCCTGTTCTGGCTGTTTAAAGGAGTCAATTTTGTACTGCTTACTGAAAGTGTACATGGATGACCAAGTTGCATCCTTTAGAATAGCTCTAAAGTTCACCCCTTTCCAAAAGCCCTAGAAGTAGCCACAGTTCTCAACATTTCTGTGCACTTTGACATTCTGGGAAAGGGGGGGGGTCTCTTTCCATGATGAAATATCATAACTGGATAGCCTCAGACAGCTATGAGGAAGTAGGTTACTTGGAAACTTGCTGCCCTTTCTTCTTACTGTCAGAAGAAATAAACAGTTGGTCTGACATTCTGAGATCTCTTGTCTTACCTTGGTAGAACATGAGTTGCTTGTGGATATCGAAGGTATACAAAATTATCTGCCCTCTGTTCTTAGGGTCAGGGAAGCAGACAGGGTGATGAATAGATGGTATATCCCATAACTGTCAAAGGCCTTACTGTCTTTCTCAATTGGAACAGGGTTACAAGAAACCAAAGGCTTAGATCCAGTACCCTGTCCATAGAAATTACAGTCTAATCTACAGTGGGATTCCTAAAAAGAAACTTATGGGAACCTGGCACCTTATACAAGCTGTTAGGTTTGCTAGATACAGAAGGTTGCGAATCTAGAGAAGTCAAAGCTGTATTAAATACAACACCCAAAGCTCCCATTACAGGAAGAATAGCTAACAGCTTGGGGGAATCCAAACTCAAGAGGTCATAATACCATTTATGTGTCTCTGAAACCTCTCTCCATTCCCACACGAAGAACTCTTTCATCTAATGTCAAAAAATAAATTTCTTAATTTGGGAACTCTTGAGGATAGATTCTCATCTTATTCACATTCACAGGGAATGGGGGATGAGAGTTGAGAAACATAATCAGAGTCAGACAGTACCTCCTTTTAAGAGGAAGAGATGGATCTCTTTCTCTTAGTCTGGGAAGACAAAGGTGTTGAAGACTGAAAATACTGCAAAACCAGGTTTACAACCTCATGTACCTAGGAAACCTAACAGGTTATATAAGGTGCCATATTCCCACAAGTTTCTTTCTGACATCTCTTCATTCTAGAAGGAGTTGAAGTGGGGGGAAGGGCAAATGCTTAGACTTTTGATACTTTTTCTTTGAGATCACTAATCTGATAATCCTGGAAGAATCAGGCATCTGGACCTCTATAACTGACCCAGCTACTTGCGCTCTAAAACTTGGCATACTCCTTCCTCTCCTTCAGTTAGAATAAAATAGTATCACCCTTCTTGGCTTATGCCTGAAGTTTGGTTTGACTGGATGTATGGATTTCATGGGCCTTAGAGACTTCTTGTGGAGTCTTGCCAGAAGGACCAAGTAGATTGCACCGATGATCTAAGGGCTCAGAAATGATAGCAGAGGAACTGTCTGTCCCAGACCATTGAAAAGAGGTGGACAAACCCATCTCTTGAGCCTCTTTTGAAAATTTCTCTTCTTCTTGGACTGAACAGGGATATCTGTGGTACAGGATTCAGTAGCCATGCTGGTGCACACTAAGACATTTAGATGTCAGTTTTCAAGAAGATGTTTTAAGCTATTAAATTACTATGAATGGTTTTGGGAGTGAAAAATAAATATGTTACAGGACCAGAAGTAATGACTTTCCTCAAGGAAGAAAATGCAGGCCATGTGGGCATAAGGTAGCTGCCTACCACACGTGCTTTTCCCTTTTGTGACATATATAAGCCATTATTAAAAAAAAACACTTTTTTACAGAAAAAAGGAAGGAAGGTCCAAAATAAGGTACTTATCTGCCCAGAAAACTTTAATTGTAAGCTGTCCATGAGCACTGAAGGTGCTGGGAAGGTCTGAAATCTAAGTGCATCAATGGCAAGAAACATCTAAATTTTTGCTCACATGCATTCTTTTTATACTAGCATGCAGATATTTGAGTCACAAGGAAAATGCCCCAAAATTTAGTATATTGGCTTGATGCCTTGGCAACATTTGTCCCAAGCAGCTTTATGCTACTGCAACAGTGATGAATATCTAGTGTGCATAAAAATTTGGAACATTAAGAGAAATAAGTGAGCAAAGACAATACTGAAGTACAATGAAAATACATTTATTGTTTTGCACTTAGGCCATAATAACACTGGTATCTAGTGTCACCTGAGAGGACCAGAGCTAATGGCATGCAATCAGGAAAAAGATCTGGTGATATTTATTAAATTTAATCTAGATAGGAAGAAGCAGTGTAAAATGGCTGCAGCAGTGGCAAACACCATTTTTTAATCTATTCTTAGGAGTTTTGACTCAAGAAGCAAGGAAATATTGCTACAGCTATACTAAAGGATTAGTCAGACCACACCTTGACTACTATGTACAGTTTTGACGACCATAATACTTATCAGAGATATGGAGGAATTTCAAAAGAAAGCTATGAAATGGGCAGATGGGATGAAGAGAAAAGGGTATGAATAGAGATCTAAGGAATTGGTGATTTTATTTATAGAATGCACAGATAAAATATGATATGGGTGCATAAGATTACATCAGAGTGAAACAATCAAAGTAATTTGGAAGGACAGAAAAGGAAGAAGAGGCCTTTATTAGTTGATTCTGTGTATCAACATTTCCTTAGCTCTGCAAAACATTCCTTTACAGATAAAGTTGATGACCGATGGAATCTTCTTCCTGAATGGCTGGTGAAGAAACAGCCAATGGATTTATACACAAAATAATGTGATAGGTAGAAAATGGAGAAGGGGAAAGATGGACAAGAAGGCTGTTAAAGTGTATTGTTACACTCTTCATATATTGGTGTTTTACAATTAATTTAATTTCTAAATATACTCCTGATGTTAATGCAAGAGATAACTGGTTATGGTTTGAAAATAAAATAAAATTATGACATTTTTGGATGTTTTAGTATTACTGTTGACTCAGTTTTTCCATATGACTACACCTGCAAAATGATGACAAGTTAAGTACAGACAATAATTTACACATATATTCAAAGCATTGTGGGTAATCAAAAGTAGAATACTTCTTTAGAGGAACAGCTACTTACTTACATTATGGTTTCACGAAATGATCATCAAATGTGTTAAATTTTCTAGAAATAGATGACAAATTGTCTTACTAGGATATAAGACTCCCTTATTGCTGCAGCTAAAATGGCAAAATAGTACCTTATACACTAATGTAGGTAGTGAAGGATTGTGAGTGCAGTCGTTCATGATGTAATGTCAGATGTTTTCTGTTTCAATAAAATTTTCAAGAGGTGGTGCTTGTCAATGAAATTAATTGTGAAAATAGCACACTATTTGCTTCAGATAATGTAAAATTTCATAAAGCATATGGTAAGGAGATAACTCCCATTACTAAGGGCTGATTATTTAAACATGCTAAGAAAAGTGTGACAATATACTTTAAATGTATGTAATAGTAGACTTGGCAGGCTGTTTCCTTCTGCTTGCAAACAAATTAAAATAATATAAGTTAAACTTTACCTCTGGAATAAAGAGCTTCTTGTCTCGCTCCCAAATTGGTGGCCAAACGATTATTTCCTGAAGTTGTCGTGCTTTCTGAAATCTGTCCAGCCATTTAACCTTACCCTCTAGGTCACCTGCAAAACAAAATGTATTTTCTTGTTTATCTTTGGATAAAAAAATCATATTCTTATTTATGCACAGAATAATTAAAGGATTGGCACAGGTTTTGACCAACATCTAATTCATACCATTGCATCAATTTTGTCTGAGGGAAAAATAAGTACAAATGTTGGTTATAATGGTCATAGCAGCACGATAAGGCATCACTGTGGCTTTAGACTATTATTCTTAAACAGTACAGGAAATATGGGTGTAAACATTCACAACAGAGTAAGTGATATGACAAATTAAAGTCAAAGAATCAGTGTTAATATGATATTCTGCTATAGACTTTCCTTCTCCACCAACATTGATGCTTATCATCCTCTCAGGTATCTATCATCTCCCTATCACAGGCACTGCAGTCCATGTTACTGTTTACTGAAGCAGAGTATACTGAAACAAGTGAGCTAGACTTTCAGTTCCTCAAACTGGAGTTACACTATAATGAAAGGTGTTAAATTATGATGTTTCTCACATGCCTCTTTGAGGAAAACAGCACTCCCCTACCATATTGTTATCCTCACTGCAGGCTACATACTCAGAGAAAAAAATTAACTGCTTGGTAGCCAAGTACCTCTCAAGTTAAAAATGGTTTCCAAGTGCCTTTGATATACTGTTCAAAAAAGACATGAGCTGGATCCAAAATGTCTAACAAGAAGCAGCTCCTCTGTGATGCTCTGCAAGGAAGATTGCATTCTTAGAGCAAAGTTTAATTCTACTCATCTCAGAGGAGTACTGCTACAGTTTGAACTTTATCACTGTTGTATATGATCAGATTTTTTGATTCACTAAACTTTGTATTAATCAGTTCAGCTTTCTTTAGTAAAGTTACCTGAAACCAGACATCAAATATGAGTTGCACAAAAGTTTCTCCCATTGAACACTCACTAAAAATACCTCAAGCAGTTAGTCTTATCTGTTCAAGAACTTTATAAACTGATGTTTCAAAATAAAATGGATTTGTTAAGATAATTACCAAACAAACTTTATTACTGAAAAGTCTGACTTTACAACAAAGTATCCCTATTAATTACACAGATAATTATTTGAATGACATTGGGGGTAGACTTAACAAGGAGGAAATCAAGCAGCCTTTTTATTAAAGCAAAAAAAAAAAGTTGGTTAACCAACAAAACTGAAGATCTAGACAGCAGAAGAAATAATATAATAATGTTTAGTATTCCAGAAAAAAAAAAACTGACAGGACCCTCAAAGTCAAACTAGACATCTCCACCTCCAATAACAGACCTGTCACTAGTGCAGTTCCCCAGGGATCTGTCTTTGGACCCTTACTGTTTGGCATCTATTTCTCAAAGGTCCAGGCATAGACAAACCTGTGGCTGACCAAGTTTTCGGACTGTAAGTTGGGTGCTGTCATTGACTTCCCAAATTATGTTAACATACTGCAACAGGGTCTCACAGCAACTAATGACTGGTGCCAAAGTCATGGCCTGAAGCTAAATGCAAAAAATGTATCATCATACCATTTGGCAGAAACACGACCCCTGTTGATTACCACATCAACAACAACCCCCTAAGCACACAACCTGCGGTGACAGACCTGGGCACTCAGGTTGATAACAACCTCACAGTTGACCATCATTTAGTGGCAGTGGTCAGAAAAGCCTTTTACTTGCATCCAGAAAAAAGGAGGTTATTACCTCTCTATACTACTCCTTTATTAGACCAATAATTGAGTATAATGCCTTGTTTGGGATGTACCTCTCCAAACATCTGCACTAACTGGAAAGGCCACTGAAATACCTCTCAAAGAGAATTCATGGCCTCCAACACCTGTCCTATGCAGACAGGCTCAAATCACTAACACTCTACTCGGTATTGTACAGATTGCTCGGGGTGATCTGTATGTCTCCTACAAGGCAATCTCGGACCCTGCCCTACTAGAGATGCTCCATATCCATAAGTCTCACTCCTCATGCACTACCTGCTCAAAAGGCTTGAATCTAATATATGACATCAACAAAACCTGTTGGGGAGACAGATTTGTCTCCCAGAGGCTGCCCCATCTCTGGAATAGACTTCCCATACACATCAAACAGACCACCTCGCTGACCCCTCTTCAAGTGCAACCTTGATGCATACACATTAGCAATCAGAAGAGAAGATCAACTGCCTTTGTAATACATCACATGCAGGGAAACAAACTAATGAAATTTTCACTGAAACATTTGTTAGGGACAGCATGAGTTAGCGTCTTATCAACAACTATTGAAAATCATATCATACATACACTTTTGTATTAATCTGGTGCTCACATACAACACTGGCTTACAGTTATTCAAACTTAGTTTGTAATGCTTATGTGTTAGCTGTAAGCCATTAGTCCCTTGTAGAACTGTGAAGTGTATACATATACTAGTTTTATCAGCCATAAGTGATAAAAGTAGCTACAAGGTCAGGATATAGTTTAGTAGTTAATGTGAGCTATTGGGAATATATGTCAAGAATTTAATGAACATGGAAGTTAATATTACAGACTGGCTTGCCTTATAGGATACAATAATACCTATATTAACATCACATGAATGGGGAGCAACTAATTTAATATATTTGTCATGAATATTGATAGAAGATATAAACAAAATGTGTATATTCATTGTAAAAGAG
Source organism: Protopterus annectens (assembly GCF_019279795.1). Taxonomy (NCBI): domain Eukaryota; kingdom Metazoa; phylum Chordata; order Ceratodontiformes; family Protopteridae; genus Protopterus; species Protopterus annectens. The sequence continues at coordinate 233,209,817 of NC_056745.1, forward strand.
ATGAGTAGAATGATACAAAATTAAATATGCATGGATGTATAGAGATTAGCAGCTGTGCTAATGTACAAAACCAAACGATTATCATACAGTACATAGATACCTTCCCTGAAACAGTTCCTGGGTAGACAGCACATGGATAATTAGCATATACCTCTCCTCTGGACTGCTTAATTAGCATGCAGCATGACCATAACGACATCCTGCCATGGCACTGCATGTCTTTGCACAAAAGCACTATGGAAGGGCTGTGTATGAATTCAAAAAGGTTACCTTGAGGTGTAGACATCATGTACATAATGCAGTCTTTATGAATTCCCCCAATATATTTAAATCATCATAACTATGTGTCAGAAATTAACTTACATAATTATCTGATACAGTCTCTGTTTCTTCTACAACAAAACGCAGTATATCTTCACAACTCTAGCACAAGGCTAAGGATCTTAATGAGTCCATGGATTAGTACTTCTTAGTTACTAAATATATACTTTTCTCCTTTTTATCTCTCATTCTCTTTTCATTTACCATTCTTATCATTTGTCTTCATTTCTACTCATAATATTTAAAGCTAACTTGCATATGATAAAATATGATGTTAATGGTAAGAAATCTATTCAGAATTATATTACATATAAAAACTATATTACTTTCATTGGCATCTATTCAAGAGATATAAAAAAGTAAGGTTAAATGTGCGTATAAAGGAGAAAAAAACTAAAAGAAAAACTCAGGCAAGCTAGATTTTCCACTGTGTGATTCCTTATAGGTTCATAGGTAGGTACTAGGCTATCTGCCCGACAGCATTTATAAGCCTAGCCAGAGTGTGTCGGCTTTCGCCACCCCATTGATTAATTAAATGATCCTCTGTCAAGCAGAGCCAATGAAGTGATCCCAGAGGTGTATTTTCTGTTACCCATCTACTCGTCAAGGTTTCTCTTGAAGAGTGTTAGTGAGGGGCTCTGCCTAATGTAGTTTGGAATTTTGTTCCAAAGCATTGGGAGTCTCTGTGACAGGAATCTATCCCTCCAGCATGTTCTATTTATTGTTGTGGCGAGGTTTAGCTCACTAGAGCGCGTGGTTTGCAGTGACTTGGATTTCTTTAGGTGGAGCATGTCCATTAATTCTGAGTTGATCATGGCTTTGTAAGTCAGGCAGAGATCACCTCTGAGTAAGCGATATGCCACTGAGTACAGTGGAGTTTTTTCAGTCGGGTTGCATAGGACATATATTTGAGGCCAGTAATCCTCTTGGTGAGGTACTTTTGTGGTCTCTACAGCTGTTGGAAGTGTCTTGTGAGGTACATCCCAAATGGGGCATTGTACTCTATGATGGGTCTGATGAGTGACGAGTAGAGGGGCACTATAACCTCTTTATTTCTAGATGCAAACCCTTTAGTAATTAGATGGGCCACATAGAAGGATTTCCTAACTACTTTGGCAATATGATTGTCAAAGGAGAGATTACTATCTACCTGGGTCCCCAGATCTCTTATTACCTCTTCTGTATTAAGGGGTCTTAAAACATCTTGTATTAAAGGCAACATGGGATACATGCAAACGACTCCTAAAGGACAGCAGGTGTTTCAGCTATACAGCAGCTCTGAATGCCCATAACTTTTTTTTAAGACTGTCACAGACAAATTCAGATCAATAAAGCCAAACCAACTAGCTGTGGACATGCATGTGTCAGCCTTCTTATAGCCTCATCAGTGGACTGTTTGACTAACATTTGGAAACACAGGGTTGTCGTACCCAGCTGATGTCCATAACCATTAGGGTGCCTGCAAACTACCCCAATTAACAAACTAAATCAATGAGACAGGGTCACACAGAAAGAAAACAATCAGTAAAAACTAAAAGAAAAACCCAGCCAAGTTAGATTTTCCACTGTGTGATTCCTTAAAACCTCTTGTATTAGAGGTAACAATGGATATATGTAAATGTCCCCTTAAGGACATCAGGTGTTTCAGCTATATGGCAGTTCTTAAGTCTGTTAATGACAGACATTTAAATTTCAGACTTCATATCCTTCAGAAAATGCATGCTAATGTAAAATCTGTTATTCTAGCAACTTTCTTAGTTTATAAGAACAATAATTAAAATCTGTCCCTGACTTTGGACTTTTGCTCCTCCATTATTTCTGGCTTTTTTCCAGATTTCTTACAGTAAGAGGTTGAGAGGTAAAGGTTGGAGTGGGCAGCAGATATACTGCCCAAGCAAGAGAGAGGGACAGATAGAGAGAGTTTACATTAATTCATTTTACAGACTGGGAGCATATGTAATCCTAGAAAGAATGAAGTGGAATGCATTCACAGAAATAATGTGATTTATTGTCTAACAGGAATTTGTTATGGAATGGTTCAATCAATGAGATGCACACACTGATTACTGAAAATCTTTTCAAATTATATCACAGAGGGTATGTAAGTGCTTTAGCAATAACTCAAAATGCATGGTGACATACAAGGCCCATACAATAAAGCAAAGGCAAATTTTGCAATTATTGCTTGCCAGCAAATATTAAGTGAGACTTGACTTATTTTCTGAAAGATTTGGTAAAAAAAGCTAGTGTTTATATGGCCAAAGTGGTGAAGATATCAAATAACTAAGAAAACAAAAGAAACGTGTACATTTTGTTTTGTATTTTCATTCTTATTTTTACAGGATTTTTTAGGGAGCATCCTCTATAAATGTGTTAAGGGACCTACACAGTTCAGACATTATGTCAACTTAATGTGTGAAAACATGACTAACATTTGGAAGCCCAAGATCAGTCCTTTCTTTATGTAGTATATCAACAGGATCATGTGTGATTGAGTATAGAACTCCACACTTCCTAGGGGGTGTGGGCATCATCCACATCAGAAGTTATGAACATTGGACGTGAAATGAAATGTTTGACATATTTCAGCATTCCAAAAGTAACTTATTCACTGATGCAAGTTTTATACTAAAGTTATAAAATAGTGAACTGGCAACAAGACCTCCACTATTGCTCAGATGTTACTGTTCTTTAAATACAGTACTGAAAATCCAAGCTACAGGTGCAAAGAGAGGAGCAGCCCTTTTGTACTACTTAGAAAGAAAAATCAAACTAAACTGAGAAGCTAGGAACAAACTCAGCACACTTAAGGAAATATAAAAAGACAAATCACTTTTCATAACTGACCAAAAACAATTACTGCACAGCAGGAGAGCATGGAAAACGTATGCATGGTTTAATTCACGTTTGTCCTGTTTAATTATTTATTACTTTGCAAAATAGTGAATAAGTAACTATTTCTGATTCCTTTTGAGTGCTACAATGCATAACAAAGTTCCAAAGGTCTGTGAGAATCAGAACCTTGTGTCTGCAGGGAACTCAGGTTGCTCAGAAAAAATGCTTAATTTGAACTATTATGGATAGTAGCATTGTAACCCAGCCACTGGGGACGCACAAGCCAGTGCATTTCTTTGTGCCGGTCCCAAGCCCGGATAAATGGGGAAGTTTGCATCAGGAAGGGCATCCGGCGTAAAACTTTGCCAACTCATTCATGCGGACAGCAGTAAATATTTACATACTGGATCGGTTGAGGCCTGGGTTAATAACGACCGCCACCAGTACTTTTAACCAACAGGGTGCTGGCGGAGATTGTGCTACTGTTGGCCGAAGGAGGAGAAGAGGCAGAAGGCATGGCCGAAGGCAGGAAGAGAGGAGAAAGGCTAGGACTGTGGTAGTGAGGGTCGGAACTTTGAATGTTGGCAGTATGACTGGTATAGGGAGAGAGCTATCTGATATGATGGACAGAAGGAAGGTGGATATATTGTGTGTGCAAGAGACCAGATGGAAGGGGAGTAAGGCTAGGTGTATCGGAGGTGGGTTCAAACTGATTATCATGGTGTGGATGGGAGGAGAAATGGCGTAGGAGTTATCCTGAAGGAACAGTATGCTAAGAGTGTTTTGGAGGTATAAAGGGTGTCGGATAGAGTGATGTTTATGAAGCTGGAAACTGATGGTGTACTGATGATTGTTGTACGTGCATATGCTCCACACGTTGGGTGTGCGATGGATGAGATAGAAAAATTTTGGAGTGAGTTGGATGAAGTGGTAATGACTGTACTCAAGGATGAGAGAGTGGTGATTGGAGCAGATTTCAATGGGCATGTTGGTGAAGGGAACAGAGGGGATGAGGAAGTGATGGGTAGGTATGGTGTTAAACAAAGGAATGCAGAAGGTCAGATGGTAGTGGATTTTGGAAAAGGATGGACATGGCTGTGGTGAATACGTATTTTAACAAGAGGGAGGAGCATAGGGTGACATACAAGAGTGGAGGAAGATGCACACGGGTAGATTATATCTTATGTAGGAGGGCCAGTTTGAAGGAGATTGGAGACTCTAAAGTGGTGACTGGGGAAAGTGTAGTTAGGCAGCATAGGATGGTGGTTTGTAGGATGACGTTGGTGATCAAGAAGAGGAGGAGGAGTGTGAGGGCAGAACCAAGGATCAAATGGTGGAAATTGAAAAAGGGCAATTGTGAGGTGGAGTTCAGGGATGAGTTAAGACAGGCACTGGGTGGCAGTGAAGAGTTACCAAATAGCTGGGTAACTACAGCACAGCTAGTAAGGGAGACGGCTAGAAAGGTGCTTGTTATGACGTCTGGACAGAGGAAAGATGACAAGGAGACATAGTGGTGGAATGAGGAAGTACAGGAGAGTATACAGAGAAAGAGGTTGGTAAAGAAGAAGTGGGATTGTCAGAGAGATGAAGTAAGTAGACATGAGTATAAGGAGATGAGGTGCATGGCAAAGAGAGAGGTGGTGAAGGCTAAGGATAAGGCATATGAAGAGTTGTATGAAAGCTTGGACACTAAGGAGGGAGAAAAGGACCTGGCTAGACAGAGGGACCGAGCTAGGAAAGATGTGCAGCAGGTAAAGGTGATAGAGGATAATGAGGGAAACATACTCACAAGTGAAGAGAGGGTGTTGAGCAGATGGAAATAGTACTTTGAAGGGTTGATGAATAAATAGAATGAGAGGGAGAGAAGGTTGAATGACGTGGGGATAGTGAATCATGAAGTGCAATGGATTAGCAAGGAGGAAGTAAGGATAGCTATGAAGAGGATGAAGAATGGAAAAGCTGTTGGTCCAGATGACATACTTGTGGAAGCATATAGATGTTTAGGTGAAATGGCAGTGGAGTTTTTAACCAGATTGTTTAATGAAATCTTGGAAAGTGAGAGGATGCCTGAGGAATGGAGAAAAAGTGTTTTGGTACCAATTTTTAAGAATAAGGGTGATGTGCAGAGCTGTAGTAACTACAGAGGGACTAAACTGATCAGTCACAGCATGAAGTTATGGGAAAGAGTAGAGGAAGCTAGGTTAAGAAGGGAGGTGATGATTAGTGATCAGCAGTATGGTTTCATGCAGGTAAAGAGCACTACAGACACAATGTTTGCTCTGAAAATGTTGATGGAGAAGTACAGAAAAGGTCAGAAGGAGTTACATTGAGTTTTTGTAGACTTAGAGAAAGCATATGACAGGGTGCCTAGAGAGGAGTTGTGGTATTGTATGAGGAAGTTGGGAGTGTCAGAGAAGTATTTAAGAGTGGTACAGGATATGTATGAGGGTAGTGTGACAGCCGTGAGGTCTGCGGTGGGAGTGACGGATGCGTTTAAGGTGGAGGTGGGATTGCATCAAAGATCAGCTCTGAGCCCTTTCTTATTTACAGTGGTGATGGACAGGTTGACAGACGAGATCAGACAGGAGTCCCCGTGGACTATGATGTTTGCAGATGACATTGTGATCTGTAGTGAGAGTAGGGAACAGATGCAGGAGACCCTGGGGAGATGGAGATATGCTCTAGAGAGAAGAGGAATGAAGGTCAGCAGGACTAAGGCAGAATATATGTGTGTGAATGAGAGGGAGGATAGAGGAATGGTGAGGATGCAAGGAGTAGAGGTGGCAAAGGTGGATGAGTTTAAATACTTGGGATCAATAGTTCAGAGTAATGGTGAGTGTGGAAGAGAGGTGAAGAAGAGAGTACAGGCAGGATGGAGTGGGTGGAGAAGAGTGCCAGGAGTGATTTGTGACAGCCAAGTACAAGTAAGACTGAAAGGGAAGGTCTACAAAAGGGTAGTGAGACCAGCTATGTTATATGGGTTGGAGACAGTGGCATTGACAAAAAGGCAGGAGTTAGAGCTGGATGTGGCAGAGTTAAAGAGGTTACGGTTTTCACTGGGTGTGACAAGGGTAGACAGGATTAGGAATAAGTATATTAGAGGGTCAGCCCAGGTTGGAAGGTTTGGAGACAAAGCCAGAGAGGCAAGATTACATTGGTTTGGACGTGCTGAGGAGGGATGCTGAATATATTGGGAAAAAAATGCTAAGGATGAAGCTGCCAGGTAACAGGAAAAGAAGAAGGCCTAAGATAAAGTTTATGGATGTGGTGAGAGAGGACATGTAGGTGGTTGATGTGACAGAGCGAGATGCAGAGGACAGGAAGAAATGGAAACAGATGATCCGCTGTGGCAACCCATAATGGGAACAGCGAAAGATGATGATGATGATGGACATGATGATGGATGATTATGTGACATGCCATTGGGATGTTTGAAATTCATGCAGACTCAGGGCTGAGTAAAGTAACTAAATGTAAATTAAAATTGTTGAACAGAAAGATGCAAGCAAAGTCTAAGAATGCCCATGCAAAATAATTACAATGAATATGCATTTAAAGGATGCTAATTAAAATTTTGTAAAGTCCTTATACAGTATTTCATCCGCTTGGAATTATATCAACATTCTAAACACATTGTAACTTACCAAAGTTATAATCTAAAAGAGTTGGGTCTTACTTGTTTTAAATTACAATATGCAGTCCTCTGGCTCACAATATATTTATCTTTCAAATATTCAGGGATAAAATTAACAGTGGCTGCACATTGTGGTGGTGATTGTTATCTATTTCATGGTACAAGATGAAGTTGAGAAATTATGTTACTCTACATACTTCTATGAAACTTTATGCTAAGTAAACGCAGTAATTGAATATGTTCAAACAAATGTCTCTCAAGACAACACCAACACCCCTATTTACAGTTGGATATTATCAGAATACAAAAAAAGGCAAATAGGGATACTCTTATTAGACTTTGGAAAAGTGAAAAATATTGGAAATATGAAGACACAGACATCTGTCTATTTACTTATTCATTCATTTATTTAAAGTTTATTAAGGGGGTAAGTGGGCTGGTCCAAGAACCTTTTTCAGCCATGACCTGGCTAGTCATGTAAATACAAAGTATAAATACCCTGACATATTGTGAAAACATGCACTCATAAACACACTTTAAAAGTGCAGAAAAAGTTTAAACAAAGGCATGTTATTTACATAGGTTCACAGGTTCATAGGAGATTACTAGGCTAGTGGCCCTACAGCCTTTACAAGCCTAGCCATGTTAATCCCAAGTATCCCCATTTGTTCTTTTTTTTTTTTTTTTTTTTTTTTTTTAACAAAGTGGGTCTGTGATCAACATCGGCTACCTGTGTCCATGAAGGACATGGGTGCCACCCCAGGGATGAATCTGTGGTTTCCCATCCACTTATCTAGGTTGTGTGTAAATAAGGTCAGTGAGGAGCTCTGTCTTACATCAATAAGAAGTCTATCCCAGAGAAGCGGCAGTCTCTAGGAGACATACCTGTCTCTCCAGCATGTTCTGTCAATATCATAGGCTAGGTTGAGATCACTAGACCAAGTGACTCTAGATCTCTAAGACTCTAACATGTAAAAAATACAGAGTAGCATTAAATAAAACACATAGTTCAAATGTGCACATTAAGTAAAAATAGAAGTTTGCAAAACATAATAAAATATAGGGATATAATCATAATGCTTAACAGGTAAAGCAATATATATATATATATATATATCTCACACAGCTTTGAGATGAAGACAGAGAGAAAAAAAATCTGCTCTTCCATTTTTATGCTTTACTGAAGCAGTAACATTTGTTTTCTTTAAGCAGACAAGAATGACAAGACTTCTTGAAAGATGTAAGATTATCTATTTGATTGATTGCTTCGGGTAGAGAGTTTCAGCATGCAAGGGTTAATTTGGAGAAAGATCTTTCATAAGTAGCAAACATAAAGGGAGGTCTACATAGCAGGAGAGACTTAGAATTACAAAGGACACAGGAAGGTTTTTGGTACACAATTTATTGAGCAGGGGATGATAGTATCTTTGAGAATTTTGCAGGTGAGTGTATTAAAGATGAGTGTAGTTCTATCATATACAAGTAGCCATTTTCATTTAAGAGTAAGACAATGGTGTTCATGTTTCCCACAGAGGTGAATAAGTTTGAGTATTTGGTTGAGCTGAATGGTATTGTGCAACGAGCCCAGGGCTATGATAGGCAGTCCATATTCAAGCCTACAAAAGTAGTACATTTATGGCCATGGCTTGTCTGGCTTAGATAGTAAGAATATAGGAGATCTTGTAAAAAAAAAGTCTTAGCTGACCTAATATTTTAGGAATTTGGATTTTAACATGTTTATGAAAGGTGAGATGATGGTCAAAATGGGGACCTTAATATATTTGTTCAGTGACATATGGGAGAGGGGACTCCAGAAGTAATTGTAATAATACATCTTTGAGGATGCTTTAATTTTGGTGGGTGCCAAACAGTATAAATGAACTTTTGTGACTGTTGACTGTCAGTGTATTTTTCTTAATCTATTTCCAGATAGTTATCAAGTCACTTTTAAGTATATTTTAAGCCCAAAGTATTCTTATTTCCTTAAAAGAGAACAATGTAATCAGCACAGAGGACACAGTTTGTGAGAGATGGTTCCAAGGAAGATCACTTAAGAAAAGTGAAAAGAGATGTGGAGTAGTAAAACAGCCTTGTAGAACACCTTGGTGAGATGCTCTGAAAATGTAGCTGTTAGGTCTAATGAGCATGAATGTTTGATTAGAGAGAGAGAATTTATGAACATTGCAGGGTGTCTTTATAGAAGCCTCTCCCACTTAGTTTATGAAGCAGGAGGGAATGATCAACTTGGTCAAAGGCTTTTTTAAGACTGAGAAAGATTTCTCCAGTATTTTTCCTTGTTCCATGTACAGAAGATATCATCATTAGAAGAGAGTAACTATAGTAATGCTACAATTGTTCATAAATGGGGATATAACCAAGTATTTGATTGTAAATTAATTTTTTTCAAGAATCTTGGTGAGGAGACAAATGTTAGAGATCGGATGATGATCATTAGCTGAGAAAGGAGTGGATACTTTTGGTAATGGTATGACAAGAGCAAGTTCAAAGATGTGAGGCAAGATACTGGTTGTGAGGGTTAAGTTAAATGAAAAGCCAGGGGGGTGCTGAATATTTATATACCCAGTCTAAAGATGTCAGGTTTGACAGAATGGAAGAAAGGTAGGTAGGAGTCACTAATTATATTCTAGAAAATTTTCTACCTCAGTTTTAGTAATGAGCCTGAAGTGAAAAGGAGGTTATAAAAGAAACTTGTGCAAGGGGAGGGAAGGTGTAATATGAGGGGGTTGATAAATATACAGTTAGCTGTAAGAAGAGGATAGCTGATGTTGTCTTTTAACTATTTGAAAAGTGAGGGGAAAAGTTTGTAACTAAAAATGGTATTGCATAAGACTAGAAGTGGCTATTTTTAGGCCACTCCAGAAACTTTTTGGATGACCTAGTGTTGTCCTTTGAAGTTTCCTGCAATACTCAGCATTGGCCTAATTTGTTTTTAGTCTGATTTCTTTTTTTGGGTTGTGATATGAGTTTTGTGTCTGGTTTTCTACTCTGGCCAAGGATTTGTCCCTGATTTTGATAAGCTGCCAAATTTTACAGTAATCTATGGATTTGGTGTACTGTATTTTCTTTCTTTCTTTTTTTTTTGGTGGGATAACATCTGTCTTACATGGGATAAAGAACGTTATAGCATGTAGAGAAAGTGTACTTTTACCTTAATGATGTACTTTGCTGCAGACTAACACACCACTGTCTAGTTTTAATTCTTCTTGGGTGTGTTCTTTTGTCACAGTGCCACTTTAGAGGAATAGGTTAGTTGTGCTACCAGTGGGACTACAAGTGCTGTGTCTTCAGGCACTTTGCTATCACTCCTCCAGTTTTCTCAAGTGCATTATATGAAAGCAGCTTTCTTGAATCTGTAAGTTATAAGTACAACCTGTGCTGATTCAAATATAGGAGCTATCTGTACAAGTTGCCTTAAATTCCCTCCCCCCTCCTTCAGCCCTTATCAGCCTGACCTTATAGCCCTCCTGGCTTCCAACTGTCTCATCTATTCTCTTACCCTACCTGGACTAGTTTTCCACACTGCCCCATGGAATTATCTCCCATTCTTCAGTTAAGAATACCTTACTGGTAATGACATACAGAGGGAAGTGAGAATCATTTACCATCTGGCTGTTCTACATGGCTGCTGAGGAACATATATTTGGCAAATACTTAATGTCTCCCCTTATGAATTTGGGCTGTGGAGTACAGTGCATTGCACACTGGGAAGGTCGTCATACAGACCTACTTTACTACTTCAAACACCAACCATTGTGGATTCACAGGCTTGGTGTCAATTGTTTGAGTCATGGTATACTACTCTCAATCGGCTGCAAGTTTTAATTTGTTTTCTGCAGGAGGGAAGCCCTTTAGCACTCCCAACACGACCACTCTGCCCCCACACCCCAGACTATAAATATACTGCCTCCAAGGTGGCAGGAAAGCAGAGGAAGCATATTTACAGACACAATCTGTGTATTTGAATGTCTTACACTGGAATACGTGATTACCCTTCAGTTGCCAGCATATCAGTCAAGAACAGCAGAATATGGAGTAAGTAAAAAAATTACCTCTATATATACTTGTGTACTTCTGACTGCAGTTGCAATGTGCTGCCTTTGGATCACCTTATTCTGATAGCCTGTTACTCCAACATTCATCAGAAGACATCTGTACTGCAGACATCACTTTGGAAACTTCTCTCAGAGAACAGACAAGCCAATATCAGACAATGACACCCCCCAAAATAGATTCTACTAGCTCCAGGCCCATTAAGTGAGTCCAGGTAACACTACAGTCAGAGCTTCATTCCCTGGCATTTCCTTGCAGTATCAGGCACCAACCAGCTGCTTGAATGAAGAAAATGATGTGACAACTGAAAGATACAGGATTGCACCATAGGCTACAAACAAACAATACTTACACCTACACAACAGTGTCTTCAGTTGTGAGTATATATATTCATGCAATTTCTCATCATGAGTGATCACTACTAGGGATCTAAAGTGCTACAGACTTCAATGCAAGGGCTAGCATGGTTGATCAGAATCTGTCAGACAATGTGTACTTCTCTGGCAAACAACAACAACAACAACAAAACCTTATACCACAGAAAACAGAATATGACACTGATATAATCATTTTTCCAGCAAGTGACTGGATAGGAAAGTTGAAGGTATTTAAGTATGTGATCTGAATAAGAAATCTGTGCAATACAACTTCATGTCTGTGGCTGAGAAATCTCAGACCGTTTCTTTGCATGTTGATGTTTTTCATAGTCTTTGTTCAGTACAAGTGGTAACATTAATGGAGAAGGAACCATATACTGCAAATATCTTTGGTTGTTAAGTTACTTCGTGAACCAAAGCCACCTCATGAAATAACTGGAACCAGTGCTCTTCCACAGTAAGCAACACAAAATGTATTACTACCATACAGTATCATTTATTATATGACTTGGGAAGGTTTGGCTGCTAGGTCTCAGATGACTGGTGTAGATCACCTGACCTGACCTGACAATTAAGGAAATATAAACATTGGGACATCATACTGCTAGTGATTGTCTTTGCTGATTTGATCTTGTGAAGTTTCTGTTTCTGCATTGTGCTTTTTTTACAGTTCTCTATTACCATGTTTACTGTTATTCTGCAATTGTGGCCTGTGGGTTGTGGCAATGCCTGATGTGCTCAGTAGTGAAGCTCCTGCTGCTCTGAATGTGTTCTTACCATACCATCTGGTTTTGTGGTCTACAGTTCTGCTTGTGGAACTCAAGAATTGGATCTTGGACTGAAGGATCCTCCTAAATCAATGGTATGGATAGGATATTGCACTTCACAGCCAATCTGAAAATTTGGACCTCTCTTCACCAGGTACACTCTCTACATTGTATAAAATCCACTTGTAGTTTAATTACTTTTACTCTATATTTTTAGCTATGTTGTTAGGTGTTTTGGGGTATTTACCATTAATTATTTTAACTGCAGAGAATGTACTATTTATGAATACGCAGTTTGGGTCATTGCTTCAATAGGGATCTTTGGCTGGCTCACTGGCTAGTCTGAATGTATGCCCAACTCATTGATCTCTTACAATGTACATAATGAGATACTGATGAGACTTAGGGCAGTGGTCAGTCATTTTGGTCAGACCATTGTCTCACCTGACAGTGCAAGACTTATTTCAGCTGGGTTTCTGTTCTTCTCTGGGGTAAAATCTCATTTGCATAGGACCTTCTTTATATCTGAAATAACCAGGGCATTTACTTACCATCACAGACCTGTTACGGGATGCTTTATAGAAATACTACCGCTATCCACAACAAGAAAGCCATCATAGCCAGTGTATTATATGAGGGTAACCCAGCTTGCATAAAAGAGACCTATCAGGATCCTAACTTTGACTCTCATTTAATGGCAACAGTCTGACCAGCTGTCTCTATCAAGCAGTACTGGGGAAGCACTGGAGTATGTTGGAAAGGATCACAATTCCTAGTATAAATATCAGCTCATTTGAATACATGTTGGGGCAAGCTTAAATGGTAGATTTTTCTTCATTTGCTGTCCAACAAATCTGTTTTGAAAATATTTCTTCATCAGACCACTGATTTCTTTATTGACTCAGTCCTGCAACATCTTGGTTGGCTTATTTTAAACAATTTCAGTATCTTAGTTGACAATGATTTGGCAGCTCTTGCTAGAGATATCCTCTTAATTATAAGGGATCAGGGGATTCGGTCAAGTGATTATTAATACTACCCTCAGAAAAGGTCATTCATTTGACTTATTTCAGCAGATTGTGATCACAGTGGATTTGCTGGTGGAACCCCCCTCCTGATCATAACACAACCATTACCATTATTATTATTATTATTATTATTATTATTATTATTATTATTATTATTATTACATTACACTACTATTAAAATACATCAGCATTCCTTGTGGAGCTCCCCACATTAGGAATCTAGATCCCAAGCTAGCTGAGTATAGTAATTTGATAAATAGTTATAGAAAAGAGCCTTCCTCCTCTATTTGACCAGCTCCTCATAATTAACAATGCTGATGACCAAGAGGTGTTGCTATCCATCTATAACAAGGCTTCGGTACATTATAACAAGAAAAGACTGCTTTTCATATGTCCCACAATGGTGGTAGAAGACTGCCTATGGATGACTGTTCAGGCAGCTTTCTCTATTAATTCTGTACTTAAACTCTGACTGTTTCTGTTTGAAATTGTTCAAATCATTTGTGAGCTTGCCAGTTTATGGCTTATTGTTGTAAAGTACAACAGGTATAAGTTTGTCTGTTGTGCCGAACTATTCTAGAATGCAGCTACACTAAGGATTGCACCTCTAAGGACCCCTCTGTCAAATTTATTAAATACGCAGATGATACAACTATCGGTTACCTATTACAAAATCGAAGTTACAGAACTTCGAATACCATATGGTTGACACCATATGATCAAAGTTCTGTAAATTCGAAATAAAAAAAAATACATAAATAAAATAAAGAAAACATACTGTGACGGGTTAAAGCAGGGGGCAAGCCCTCCTGCACCCCCCCGCTACTTAAATATACCAATTCCAAGATCGCACTTTAATGAACTACGGTGTGGAAAGATAAGATTTCCCTTTTCTACACTGTAGCGCATTCTCAGAGTTGGTATATTTAAGTAGCGGGGGTGTGGGGGGTGCAGGGGGGCCTGCCCCCCTGCCTACACTCTTTACTTTTTTTTTGTAATGTTTATTTTGAAGAGTTCGAAGTTTCAATTGTTCGATCATTAAAGGTTGACCTTTAGTGACTTGAACAATTGAAAATTTGATGTTCCAACTGGAACCCCAACTATCATCGGGCTCATCAGGAAAGCTGATGAGTTTGTACACAGACAGGAGGTTGAGCAGCTGGCCCTTTGGTGTAGTCAGAATAACCTGGAACTGAGCACTCTTAAAACCGTGGAGATGATAGTGGATTTTAAGAGTGGTACTACAATATTATCTCCCCTCTTTATATTTAATACTGCTGTGTCAGTTGTGGAATCCTTCAATTTTTTGAGATCTATAATCTCCCAGGACTTGAAGTGGGAGACCAATGTAGAGTCCATCATAAAAGAGGCACAACAGTGAATGTGCTTTCTGTGACAGCTGAGGAACTTCATCCTCCTCAAGAACTGTTGATTCAGTTCTATACAGCAGTCATTGAGTCTGTTCCAGGCTCATCCATAACAGTGTGGTTTGGATCTCTATTTAATCATGACAAAAACAGATTACATTGAATAGTCAGGTCTGCTGAAAATATCATTAGTGCTAGTCTGGTACTATTCCAGAGTCAAGAAAAGGGTAGGGAAGATCATCATCGACCCTTCACATCCAGGCCACCATCTTTTTGAACTACTACCATCAGCCAGGCGTTATAGATTAATACACACCAAAAATAGCAAATATAAGAACATTTTTTCCCACAGGCCATCAAGTTCATAAACAGTTAACTCAGCTTATGAGGTTGGGGTATTCTTTTTCTCAGGTCTCCGAGGATTCTGCAGTATTGTTTACATATTGTTAATACTTGCTTCTTTCAGAGTTTATTTCAGTATTTCTTGCACTGAGTTGCATTTTGCACCTTGTATGTATATGTTTTTGTATATTTACTTTTTTTGTCTTGTTTTTAATAGTTGCATGTATGTCATTTATGTAATGCATACTTGGAGAATCACTGAAACCATAGTCAAATTCCTTGCATGTGTCCATACTTGGCCAATAAATGTGATTCTGATTCTGATCCTGATTTATCTTGATATAGATTCTTACATTTTATCAGCATTCTCTCAAGAGGTTCTATGCTGGTTTTGTGTGTGATCCTAGCCTGAGTCACAGAGATGCCGAATCTTGTGGCTTGTCAACTTTCATCTCCAGTGACACTTTCTAGATGCTTTACAAATACAATCACTTTGTGTTTGGAGTATTTTCATCAACTTCTACTGATCCTTAGTGAAGTTCAGAAATCAAATATTTTCTGCTTAGATGAAGAAGTAGACATTGGTGGATGACTTTTCTGCTTCATACGTTCCTGGTAGTTTTAGGAATTTTGCTGCTTATACACATGATTTTATTTTCTTCTTATTTTTATTAATGTTCTTTTCCCCCATTTTCTGCTGACCATCACCCCTCTCTTTCTCTGGAGTCACCATACGAGCAGCCATTAAGGCTTTTGTGGTTGTCACTAACTTTGCCCTCTGGCGGCTGATGTAAACATTTACATCACCATGGTGGATATTCTATGCTCCCTTGACATTTATTTGGTTTCACATACATATGCCTACAAGGGCTGTGTCATCATATGGGAACACAAAGCCCATTTCTGCTGTGCTACAACCATTATTATTGTACAAGCCTCTGTTTGCACATGAGCAGTTTGTCTGAGAGGGGCCAACATTTTCCCTACCTCCAGGAAGGATGAGTCAGAATGAGCTGTTCAATCTCACCCTCTCCTGTCCAGCTGTTCCAGTATCCAAACTGTAAACTGAATTTGGTCCATCTTGGTCATACTCAATCAAGGCTTCAGTCCTCTACACCGCAGAACTGGAGGGTGACTCTTCAGTGAGACTTCGGAACTTACATCTACCAGTTTGGATTTAGCAACCTGTGAACCTGCTGGTATGCTATTAGCTGGCTGTATTTAATAAAGATGTTTTGGGATGACTGTTAAAACTTTGCATGTGTTGTGCTGTTTTCACTTTGTTACTATTTCCATGTTCTACTTGTTCATTTTGTAACTTACTTTATGCTACTGAAGTTAGAGTACTTATGCTTTAAGTAACTCTTCATAACTTGTAATATTTTTGATTTTTAGTTTTTAACCTGTTGTATTATAGCCATTACTTTGCTCTGATGTATGTTTAACTGCTTATAAGAAAAGCTAAAGTTAGTACACTAGCCTCACTGCATATCATGCATGTAAACTTCAGGCTGTCCATAGTTCTGGCCATTCAACCACTATTATTTATGATGGAAAGATTTTGGAGTTTGTTCCCCAAAAGCACAGTCTGGACATGATCCTTGATGGTCCTGTAAACCTCAGGGATCAAGTGTCACTGTTGGTTCTCTTTATTCCATCTCAGAAACACTGCCCAAATCAAATACTTGGTTCTGACATAGGAAGTTTATATGGCTGTTCATACATTGGTCATCTCATGTGTGCACTACTGTGGCTCCCTTTATCTGGAAGATATATGATAGAGACTTAGGTTACCTCCAAGCAGTGCTGGACACTACAGAATGATTATTAACAGGGGCTAGTCATCTCTCCTTGTACTACAGGTGGGCTATGTGGACTGCAGTGGTTGTTGGTGGCCTATAGAAGAAAACAAAAATATTGTTGTTTTGACTTATTTTTCACTATAAGGCTAAATAACCTCTTAAATTAAAGAGGCTGTGGTGTTCTATCAGCTTTGTATATTCCTCTGCTCAACAGGCAAGGGGCTGCCAGTGATTCAAGGGTACTGCATTTAGCAAGCTTCTTGTCTATGGAATTCATTGCCTTATCTGTTAAGGTTTAAGCCATTGGTACAGCAACTTTTTGTACCATCCAGTCAGTTACAAACAGCACAATTTTTATAGTAATTTTGTTGTTTGTTTTTATAATCCTATTAAGGAATCATCATGTGTTTATTGATTATTTTTACCTGCTTTTAGCTTGTCATAAAAGTGTTCATATTTGCATTACTGTGGTGTTTTATTAGTACAACCTTGCCTTAGGCTTGTTAAAGAAACATGACTGAATGATGGATTGACTGATTGACTAGATATACGCAAGCATGCGGGCATTATTCTGTGTGGTTTTCTGCCCCTTTTTCATAGTAAGGATGGGCCTGTGTAGGGCTGAATAACTCTATGTGGAACACAGACTTGCCACAATATAACAATGTAAAGCCAGTATGGTATATGCGCTGACTGAGAAGAACTCATATAGGACTGTCCAGCTTGAACCACAATGCAAGCCTGTCACAGTTTAACAGTAAAAGAAAAAACTTGTCATTCTAATGTTGTTGGTGAATAAATGGACTTCTTTTCTTGCTGCCTGAGTGCCTATGCTCAGTTTGTCTATTTACACCACTGTGTCGTCTCTGTTTGATATCACCTGTCTAATACAGTTTGGAGGGGATGGGCATTGTTGCTTCTGATTAATTTTTTGAGGAATGGAATGTAATCAGTGTATATACATATGGAAATTTTCACAAACATCAGGAGGAAGTCAAGAGAAAGATAGTTTTGCCTATGAAAGACAAACAGCAAAAGAGTTAATCAGAAATAGTACCTTAAGAAGTCCGTGCCATTATCTGATGAAAAAAAGGTAGCGTCAGACCACAGCAGACTTAAGATAGAATTCTAAAGAGGTTTTCAGAGGGGCAGTTTCAAAAATGATCTGAGACGTCTGAAAAAAGATTATCATTAATGTTCAAATTTCTCAGGCAGCATTATGCTGAAACTAGCATAACACCATATTCTTTAAATTCTAGAGGGGTATCCAGATAAAGTAGCCATGCAGAATACAGGTTTGGATCTAATTTTATTTGCTGGCATCAAAGCACATTGTGCTAAAAAGCAAGGAAGAACTATAACCTGTAGGCTTTGGATTTATTGGTTTGGTTTAATTAAATCTCCACTCAAAAACATTTTAACTGTAAATATGTCAAAATGTTGTGTAAAGCGATCAAAGTTCCAAGGTCAGACAAGAAAAACAGGCATATATACAAAGTTCCAAGGTCAGACAAGAAAAACAGGCATATATACAAATAAACCCAATGGCAGTGGGGTGCACCTATTGTAGGCATTGTATATATTGTAAACGCATATCCAAGACTAAATCATTTACTTCTGTTAACACATCAAAAGTGTATGATATTCGTCATTTGATCACTTGTGCAACAGAATGTGTAGTTTATATGGCAGTATGCCAATGTGGCTCTTTTTATATAGGGCAAACATCTCTTAGTTTTAAACAACGTATTGCTTTGCACATGTATGACATAAATTTTCGACAAAACAGAAGTGCATTATATAAACACATATTGGTACACCCTACAGCACATTTTGTTTTTTTTGGGAATAGATAAAGTGGCAGGTGATAATTTATCAATCATGCACAAACACAAAATTCTTGTGAATAAAGAAAGACAATGGATAGTTAATTTGGGTGCTTTATTTAAACCTGGACTGAATGATCACTGGTAAATGTATGTTATAATCCAAGGCAATAATATTTGGGTGCATAAAAGGTCATTTGTTTGTTATAACAATAATGATGTGGGAGAAAAATATTTACTTTACATGTTTAAAATCAATGTAAAAAATGTTGTTCTGTTATTTTCTTCCATGTGGAATTGATGCATTTAGGACATATAGCTAACTGTTGCTTTAAATTAATGTGTATAAAAGGAGGGGGAGGGCACTCCAAAACATATGCACTGATGACGCTAAGGTGAAACCTGGTTTGCTGGTGAGGTGACTTGACCTGTTAGCCATTAAAGTTGGCTAAGCATCTATTTCTGGACTTCAGTGTTTTTCTTTCAGTTTGACTTTTGATTATTTTGTGCTGGTTTATTTTTGCTAGATTATTTTGCTGGTAAACCAGGCACTATATCACCGAGCACCGGGTTTGGTGTTTTTGAAAGTATTTATACGAGTGCTGGTGATTTTCTATATTATTAGAAGATGACAGGCAATTTCATTTGTTGAGTTATATTTTTGGTTATGGCAGTTTGAAGGGGAACAGTTCGACCTAAAGGGATGGTATGCTAAACAGACGTGCTTGTTCCCGAAGTCTACGAGGTGAAACTAGGTGAAATGTCATTTTGTGTTATTACAGGAATCATCCTCCACCATACTAAAGCAGAACTTCTAGCTGGTGATGTGCAATGGGATAACCGAAGGGTTTTAGCAGACCAGTTGGGTCTGTTACAGTTCAAGGCCTTGAAAGGTGATGTGTAAAGAGAAAACCGAAGGGTTTTAGCAGACCAGTTCAGTCTGTAAATGTTTAAGGACTTGAAAGGTGATGTGTTGGTTTATTTAGATACCAGTTGAGGTATTATATCAACCGACAAACAACAAAGGAGGAGCTCTTCAGGTTCACTGAATAGTGGACTTATTTAGCTCACAGACCAGTCGGGTTTGTTGGAACTCTAAGGACTGATATATAAGGTGACATTTATTGCATTTTTTATTATGGTAACGGATGATAGTTACTAGTTAGTCAACTGTTCATACAGTAGGCATTTGTTATCATAATCCTGGAACATTCTAGTGACTTGGGTGTTTGGTGTTAATTTAAAGAACTTTTTTTGACATCAGAAGATCATCGACAAAGATCTTTAACTATACAGGAAAAAGCTGATATAGTAAGCCTTTTTTCGACCAAGGAAGAGACTTTTTTTTTGCAATTTAAATTGTTCAAAATGCATGGAATGTTATGGTATGTATGGAATGTTTGAATATGGACTCTAATGGACAATTTAAATATTGCATTGGTTTGTGCATTTTGATATACATTTGAATTTGATATCAGAAGTGTCTTTTTTTCACCAATGTTTCAGTTTTGGAAGGGGCATGGATATGAAATACTGAAACAGGCCTATACCAACGGCCAAAATGTATAGAGATTTTTTCACAAGTCAGAGTTCCATAAAAGGGGAGTTCATATTTATATAATATTTAAGATTTAGAATTTTATTTAAATACATCTGTAAACAAATATATACATCTACATGCTATGAATTTACACATTAGCCGAATAGATAGTTATAGGCGTAAGACAGTTTGATTTTTAGTTAACGCTTGACCTTAGGATAGAAAATTTTCTATAAATTACACTGTATTATTCACAAAGCTAAGTGAGTTGTATGGAGGTAAGACCAGAAATAGAAACTCAACACAACTTTAATTGGGCATATAATTAAAATGTCAGAAACTCAAAATTTGAGACAATTTTTGGACAGGCTAGCCACAGATGTGGATGATTTATCATCGTTTAGTATGGAAGTGAGTGCCCTCCCCAAATGAAGTTAGCTCTGAAAATACTGAATTGGAGCAACAGTTTGTAGAACTGGTTAACAGTACCAAGAAGGTAAGGTCCAACATCTGGCAATGTAAACTTTTAAGCATATTTAAAAGCTGAGATAGCCCCTAGGGGTTTGAGAATATATGTAGAACCAGGGGTTGGAACTGATAATCAACTGATGTCAAAAATGTTCATTAAGCTTCTAGTAGAGTATTATGAACAACAACAGGTGTTGTTATCTTCTAAGCTTAAATGAATGTTATGAAAAAACTGTTGGCCATGGAATGGAAACCAGTTATCTGGACATATATGCCAGCTATGTGAAAGAAATAAACAGACATGAAAAAGAGTTACAGGAAAGAAGGACTAAGAAATATCAAAGAGACCTTAATGATTATAAAAATCAAACTACATATTCATGGAAGAAAATTAAGAGAACAGTTAGGTTCACAGATAGTCAAAAAAGTAGCAATAGACCTAAAAGAAAGAGAGCTAGATCCATACTAAGGAAAATTTAGACTTTTCCAGTAATTCTGAGTTGTCATCAGGGTATTCAAACACGGATAATGAAAATGAAGTATTGGAACC
Source organism: Protopterus annectens (assembly GCF_019279795.1). Classification (NCBI taxonomy): domain Eukaryota; kingdom Metazoa; phylum Chordata; order Ceratodontiformes; family Protopteridae; genus Protopterus; species Protopterus annectens. The sequence continues at coordinate 233,230,745 of NC_056745.1, forward strand.
CCAAGTAGTAATTTCTCTGATACCCAAGAGGCCTAGGGGCCCTTTAGAAGGGGAGGCAGAAAACACAGGCATAGAAGGGATGGAAAAAATATTCAACGAGATAACGGCAACATAGTTGATGGCTTTAAGGCTCCTACTCAAAGTAGGGAAGCTGAAAACCAGTTGGTGGTCAACCTAACTTGATTATCACTTTACTGAGTTGGAAATAAAAGTCTTGAATAAAGGTTTGGGATATGTACCTACTACTTATGTGTAACACTTTGATGTAGTTCAGGATTTTAAAACTTTTTGTAGAAGTTTGAATTTAAAATATTTTTTTACACATAGACACCCGGACATGCTCCAAAGTGAAGCTGAAAATTTTAGATTTAAGAAATCCAACTTTCAAGCACCATATAATGGGGTGGTTAAAGTATTTGAACAATAGATATTACATAAGCTACAAATAAATCAAAATGAGGTGTTTAAGCAAGACATGCATAATTTGACTAAAGGGGAAAAAAATAGCACTTAAGAATTTACAACAAAACAATGACCTGATTATAACAAGAGCAGATAAAGGGGGAGCCACAGTAGTGTGGAGCAAAATTGATTACAACAAAGAAGTGGTGAAACATCTTAGTGATGCCACATCTTACTGCAATCTTCCAAGGGACCCTACAAGGGGATTTAAAGAACAGATATATGAAGTATTAAAACAGGTAGTTAGTGGTAGGGTCATCACAGAGGCTCTGTCCATACAATTGAGGGTTGATGACCCTAGCTCTCAATATTTTTACCTAATACCCAAAATCCATAAACAAGTGAATCCACCCCCAGGGTGCCCAATAGTGGCTGAATGAGGTTCTTTGATAGAACCACTGTCTGATTACTTGGAATACAAATTGAAACCTTTGCTGGTATATGTTACAGCTTGTATACAAGATACAAATCAATTTTTGGTGTTGATGAATGATTTACAGATCTCTAAAGGCACACATATGGGTACAATTGATGTGCGTGCCTTGTATACCAGCATCCCGCATGAAGCAAGTATAAGAACAGTCAATTACTGGATGGAGATGTCTGGCAGATATGATGAGCTGGAGATGGAATTTCTGTTAACTTTATTAAGACTGGTTTTGGAGCATAATTCCTTTACATATAATAAGGCATGGTATTTACAGATAAAGGGCACAGCGATGGGTGTAACTTTTGCACCCATATATGCTGAACTTTTTATGGGTTTTTTGGAATGTGAAATAATATATAGTAGCAGAAATATGTTCATGAATAATCTCAAGATGTGGTGTAGATATCTGGACGACTGCTGGGTCATTTGGACATGGGATATTTCGAAGTGGCATGAATTTGTGGAATATTTAAATTCCAACGAATATGGTATACATTTTAGTGGTAACATTGATTTACATTCAGAAGAATTTTTGGATGTGAAAGTTATTAAAGCCAAGAATGGTACAATGGACACTACTTTATACAGCAAACCTTTTTCCAGAAATTCATTATTGCATGCCAATAGCAGCCATCCTCACCACATAGTGACTAATATTCCTAAGGCTTAATTTACTAGAATCAGAAGGATTTGCTCCAATACAGATGAGTTATGGGTACAAGCAAAACAGCTAAAAACAAGATTCTTAGCCATGGGGTATGACCACAGAAAGGTAGATGAAGCATTAAAGCAAGCGGGGCTCCAGTCCAGGAGTCAGTTATTGAAGGACAAAGCACAAACTCATACTAAGGAAGATCACATATGCTTTATTACTAAGTCTTGGTCTAATACATTTAAGATTAGACAAACATAGCAAAACATTGGCATATACTCAAATCAGATCCATATTTGATACACTGTTAGGATATTATTGTAGTTTTGGTTTTAGAAGAGGTAGAAATATAGGTGAACATTTGTCAGATTTCAAAAAAGGACATGTTAAGCAAGATAAATTAAGTATTATCACAACCACATTTTTGCCCTAATGCTGGTTGCTTCTCGTGTCAACTGGGACCAATGAAGTATGACAAAACCTCAGAGACGTGTTTTTTTTAATGTGTTATTGTTTTTAGGATGTTTTTTCACTTCAATGGCTGAAAAAATAAGGTTTGAAAAATAGGTTTCCCCATTTACTGCCAGCATCTCAAGATGTCAGTTAAGAAAGTCCAACGTTCCACTTAAAACACGTTCTGCGTTCCCAGCCTTTGCCCTGAGAACGGAAAGCATCAGGAAAGAAAGAAAAGCAAAGCAGTACCCAGTCTAACTTCTTAAAAAAGTAATCGGGAAGAGTAGACTGTTAAAACACGATCTTGGTGGTGGGTTTGTAAAACGAGTAAGGGTTTGCACATGTTAGGATTTGTGGCTAGTGTGCTCAAAAGCAGCTAATTCGTTGGAAGTGTGAGTGTGTGTTTCTAACATCGTATGCTATGACTGCCCACACTCCTTTCAGGCTAACGTACGTATATACAGTCAGCCACTGTGATTGCTCGCTGAATTCAATGCTTGATGTCTTTCAAGCACGCTAGCCACAAATCCTCAAATTTGAACCCTTACTCATTTTAAAAAGCCACCACCAACATCCCAGAAGAGTTTTTTACAGTCTACCCTTCCTGATTACACTTCCTTGTCATTGTTTGAGTAAAAGTGGTTGCGATAATATGCAAGTACCAATAAATCCAATGGCAGTGGGGAGCACCTATTGTGGGCATTGTATATATTGTAAACGCATATCCAAGACCAAATCATTTACTTCTGTTAACACATCACAAGTGTATGATATTCGTCATTTGATCACTTGTGCAACAGGATGTGTAGTTTATATGGCAGTATGCCAGTGTGGCTCTTTTTATATAGGGCAAACATCTCTTAGTTTTAAACAACATATTGCTTTGCACGAGTGACATAAATTGTCAACAAAACAGAAGTGCATTACATAAACACATACTGGTACACCCTACAACACATTTTGTTTATTTGGGTATAGATAAAGTGTCAGGTGATAATTTGTCAATCATGCACAAACAAAATTCTTTCGAAAAAAGAAAGACAATGGATAGTTAATTTGGGTGCCTTATTTAAACCTGGACTGAATGATCACTGGTAAATGTATGTTATACTCCAAGGCAATAATATTTGGGTGAATAAAAGGTTATTTGTTTGTTATAATAATAATGATGGAGAAAAATATTTTACTTTATATGTTTAAAATCAATGTAAAAATGTTGTTCTGTTATTTTCTTCCATGTGGAATTGATGCATTTAGGACATATAGGTAACTGTTGCTTTAAATGAATGTGTATAAAAGGAGGGGGAGGGCACTCCCAAACACATACACTGATGATGCTAAGGCGAAACCTGGTTTGCTGGTAGGGTGACTTGACTTGTTAGCTATTACAGTTGGCTAAGCATCTATTTCTGGACTTCAGTGTTTTTCTTTCAGTTTGACTTTTGATTATTTTGTGCTGGTTTATTTTTGCGTAGACTATTTTGCTGTTAAACCGGGAACTATATCACCGATCACCGGGTTTGGTGTTTTTGTGTATGTGTATATATATATATATATATATATATATATATATATATATATATATATATATAAAATATAAATATATAAAATATAAATATATATAAATACAAAACATCTCCTTTCCTATCTGAATACAAACAACTGCGTAATAAAATCGGAAAAAAAAAAAGTTATGTACTTATAACCCAGAGGCTCCCTTCACTCTGGAATAAAATCCCAGTCCAGGTTAGGCAGAGTCCCTCATTGACTCTCTTCAAGAGGAATCTTGATGAGTGGATGGGAGATCGTAGGTTTACCCCGGGTGTCACTTCTGTGTCACTGTTAGACAGAGGCACGGTATACTAACCTCGAAAAAGGGCATAGCAAAATTAATTTAAAATGGGTGGCGAAAGCCAAACACACTCTGGCTAGGCTTATAAATGCCCTAGGGCAGATAGCCTAGTATGAACCTATGAACCATAATGTTCGATATTTGTAGTCCATCTCACCTTCATTCTTACACTTGGGACAGCATCCCTAGCACCTTCATCTCGGGTGGCTCACTGGAAAATGCTCCTGAGTACTGTGGAACCAAAGGAAGATCTGCTCCTAGAAACCATATCCAATTTGTAGTGAGTAATGAATGTGTGGGGTGAAGCCCATGTTGCTGCAGCACAAATGCTGTCTATTGGGATCCTAGCCTGAAAGGCTACTGAGGTAGACACAGACCTGGTAGAATGAGCTTTCACCTTGAAAGGCAGATCTTTACCACTGGAAGAATAGACAAATGAAATACAACTGGAAATTCAATGAGATAATGTGACTTTAGAAACTGGGAGGCCCTGTCTAGAGTCTGAAAAGGAGACAAATAACTGGTCTGATTTTCTGAAATTTTTAGTACTGTCCAAATAAAAACATAACTGTCTATGGACATCCAATTGATGGAATTTATACTCTGCTTTGTTTGAAAATTCTGGGAAGAACACAGGCAATGCAACAGACTGATTAATGTTGGCTTGAGAAGAAACTTTGGGGATGAAGGAAGGGTTTGTCCTCAATGAAACACTGTCTTTATGAAATACCAAATAAGGTGGCTTAATGGAAAGAGCTTGCAGTTCAGACACCCATCTAGCAGAAGTGATAGCCACTAAAAATATAGTTTTCCAAGATAAAAACTTGAGGTCACATGTTGCTGAAGGTTCAAATGGACTAGACGTACGTTTCTGGAAAACAAAGTTCAAATCCCATGGAACCACAGGATCCATGACCAGGGGTCTTAGTAATGCGGTCCATTTGATAAAGGCTCTACAAAGCCTATGAGCCATAAGATTAGGTTGGTTAGCCACATGGAAAGTGGAAATAGCTGCCAACTGGACTTTAATAGTTGCAGCTGCTAAACCTTGATTGAATAACTGCGAGAGGAATTCTAAAACAGCAGAAATGGGAGCTGTGTAGGGATCAAGGTTTCTCTCACGGGCCCAAAGGGAGAATCTTTTCCATTTAGTAGTATAAATCTTCCTAGTGGAAGTTTTGTGGGAAGATAACAGAATGTGAACCATCTCAGGGGAAAAGTCATGAAGCCTGACTAGGGATGGAATTGGAGCAGCCAAGCTGTCAAGCTGAGGGTGTGGAGGGAGGGATGGAATGCTCCTGACATGTGCATCAGTAAATCTGGAACTGGGTCCAGAGTCCAAAGTTCGTCCATTAGATAAGGTCTGAGGAAGGGGAACCAAATCTGTCGAGGCCAGTAAAGAGCAATTAGGATCATCCTGCTTCCCAAGGATATTGCTTTCTGAATTACCTTCGAAATGAGAGGGAAAGGAGGTAAAGCATAGAGAATTCCCGACGGCCAATCATGAACAAGTGCATCTCTTGGAGTCTCCCCATCCAGGGGAATCAGGATAAAGTAGCTGCTGCATTTGTCATTGAGAGGGGTGGCAAAGAGATCGCAGCAAGGCTGATCCCATTTAAGAAAGATTAGTTCCGCAACGTAAGTGCTCAGAGACCACTCGTGAGGCATCAGAATAACCCTGCTGAGCCTGTCGGCTATGATGTTGGATTTCCCCGGGATGTGCATTGCCACCAGAAAGTGCTGGGAAAACACTGCCCACTCCCATACTCGAAGGGATTCTCTGCAGAAGGGGTAAGATTTAGTTCCTCCTTGCTTGTTTAGGTACCATACCACTGACATGTTGTCTGAGTGGATTGCAATCGTTCCTAGAGGGAGAAGGCAGTGAAGTGCTTGCAACGCTAGAAGCACCACTCTCATCTACAAGGTATTGATATGCAAATGAGCCTCGTGATCTTGCCATGTGCCATGGACTGTTCTCCCGAGATAATGCCCCCCCCCCCAATCTGGGAGGCATCCTTGGTCACAGTGGCAACCGGGGGGAGGAACAAATGGTCTGCCTGTGTTTAGGTTGCTGGTCTGGATCCACCAACAAAGATTAACCACTGAAGGACCCTCATGTGCAGTCTGGCTAATGGAACTAGTGTTATTGTGGAAGCCATGATGCCTTATAGCTTGAGCACCACCTTTGCTTTGACTTTTCTCAGAGGAAGTAGGGTCAAGACTTGTTCCCTTGGACTCTGAATTCTTTCAATAGGCAGATAAGCCCTCATTAACACAGTGTTTATTTCAGTGTCAATACAATTCACATGCTGAGAGGGCGACAATGCATATTTTTGCCAATTTACTGTAATTCCTAGCTGTAGGCAAGTTGAAATGGTGGCATACCTGGCCTGTAACAGTAGATGCCTGGTGGTGGCAGTCAGAAGCCAGTCGTCTAAGTACAGAAATACTTGGAATCCCTGATGTCTCAAGTGGGCCGTAACCACTGCCATGCATTTGGTGAACACCCTGGGGGCTGTGGTGAGACCAAAGGGCAGGGCGCGAAACTGATAATGACTGGCTCCCAGCCGGAAACGTAGGTGACTCCTTGATGCCCTGTCCATCTTGGAGGTCTATGGAGCACATCCAAACGTCTTTCCCTAACAACGGGAGTATCGACTGCAAGGTGACCATTCGGAACTTGGACTTCTGCACAGATTCATTCAGTTTGCTGAGATCCAAAATGGGTCTCATGTCCTGTTCTTTTTGGCACCAAAAAGAATCTGGAGTAAGTCCCTAATCCTACTTGGTCTGCGGGGACAGGTTGGATGACTCTCTTCACGAGCAACATTTGGATTTCTAGAGTTTCTGAATCCCTGTGATTAGGTGGCATATCTGGGATTCGTCTGGTCTGAGGGGGTGGAGAAGAGAAGGGAAAAAGGTAACCTCTGGTGATTACCTTTAATACCCACTTGTCTTGAGTGATGTCATGCCAGACTTCTGGGTATAAAGAAATAAGACCCCCGACTGGCTCCTTTCAGGAGCACTGATAGGGATGACCACGAAAGGAATCGCAGTCTCCCTGGTTCTGCGGACCTCCTCTATCTCTAGGGCGGCATCTACCGTTATTTCCTCCTCCTCTGTCTCTGGAGAAGAAATCACGTTGTGCGTCCTGAAAAAACCTCTGTGATTTTTTTGATTTACATTTTGACTCCCCTCTGCCCTTTGGGATAGGGTCTAGAGGGGATGGAAAAATGGACTCCCATGGCAGACAGGGTTTTTCCTTCCTGCTCGCACCTAGTGAGTGTGTCCTTTACCTTGGTTCTGAACAAAGAGGAACCGTCAAATGGGGCGTTGGTAAATGCAGACTTAAAGGCCTCCGCAAAGTTGCACAAGCGCATCCAGGAGTGCCTCCTGAGAGAGACTCCTGAACCCGCTGCCCTACTCACTCCATCTGCTGCATACAAAATCAGCCTCATGGAGGGATTCACAATAGAAATTAGGGTAGACATCTGTGCGTTGACCTTCTAAGATACAACATCAGATATGTTACCGTGTAGAGTATCTCCCAGCTCTTTTAAGAGATCTCTCTGGAGCCTTGTGAAATGGGACAGATAGTTCAGCGACCACAGAGTAAAGGCCGCTGAAGCAAAAACACGCTTCACATACCTGTCCATCATTTGAGACTCCTTGTTCGGTGGATAGACAGTGGAGGAAGTCTCGGCCAGTTCCTTCTAGGTGGCTGTTGCCACCACCATGGCATCTACTAGAACGCCCTTAGTCAAAAAGTGCTTGTCTTGGGGTGCTGAAAAAAATTTATTTGGTCTTCTAGGAACTGGTTTCACAGAATCAGGAGATTCCCCCACTTTTCGACTTACTAAATCCAGTAGCTCGTCTAAAGGCAGAGACACCCAAGAGGCGGAGGGTTGAGACCCGAAAGCCTTCAGGTACACTGACTCCTCATCAGAAGGGGATTTGGTGGGCCAGCCACCTCTCTGTTTCAGGATCTTGAGGATATCTGCAAAAGAGATATCTTCAGAGGACGACTTGGGGGACCCTTCTGACTCCTCGAGGTCAGTGTCTGATGTAACGGACTCATTGGGGGAGTCAACATGCTTCTTATTACAAGCTCTCTTCCTAGGTGGTTCCTCAGACAGGTAATCTGGGGAGACCTCGAAAGGCTGGGGACCACTCATGGAAGTATCCTGAGGCTGCAGGTTTCTGCTGTGTAGGGAGAGAGAGGGAGCTGAGACTGAGATTGGCACCTTAGGGGGAAGAGTGTCGGTACCTCTGGATGAAGCTGAAGTCCTGAACAGCACACTCCTCATCACTTTGAAAGCTGATCCCCCCAGCTCTGAGGCTGCCCACCACTCTGAAGATACAGAGGCAACCCTCGGTACCGAGGAGATGGCCTCCAGATGTGGGGTCCAAGCTTACCCACTCCGAAGCATCGAGAGGTAGGCTCGGAACCGAAGAAGTTTGATTTGAAGCATCCTCCTCGGGCCTGACTGGAGAGCTAAGGATCCTCGACTCCACGGATGGCACCAAGAGGGTTGGAGCAGATATCAGAACTGAGAGACCAACTGAGGTAGCTGGAACTGACCTATACACAATCGGAGGTACCGACAGCTCTGGCTCTGAAGGCTCAGAGAAGCTCAGAGGAGGAACATCAATCGAGCAGTGTGGAACATTAGGCTCCGGAACCGATTGGGATGGAGCCGAAAGCAAATCTGCCAGCGCTGAGGTCCGAAGCAGTCTACGCACCACTCTCTCAACATCTTTATCAGAAAGGCTCCTAGAGGACCTAGATGATAGAGTGGGGGATCTGGATTGTTATAAAAACAACGACCTAAGAGTCAGAGAAACCGGCCGAAGATCAGATGACTGGCTCTGAACAGTAATGTCAGTCAGTGGTTCCGAAGTACCTGGAACCGAGACTGATGGATCCACTAAGCTACCCTCTGTCGGCACTGAAATCAGTGAAACTGATGAGGGTGAAGCCACTTTAGCAATTTTGTCTGGCAGCTCTGACGAAACAGATTGGGTGGGAGACCGCCTTTTGGTAGTTTTTTGTATTTCCTTTTTGGAGGAGGAGGGAGACTGGACATAATCCTCAAACAAAAACTGCAACACACAACAATGAAAGATAATGGAGGACTAGGTCCTCTAATTTAAATGGGCCTAGCTCCAGAAGAAGAGGAAACAGCAGTAAGAAATAAACCGAGGACTAGGTCCTTTAATTTAAATGAGCCTAGCCCAACAGAGGACAAACACCAGAAAGAGGACTAGGTCCTCTAACTTAAACAGGCCTAGCCCAAGGGGAAAAAGGAAAACAGCAGAACAGAAAAGTGATGCAGGGATACCAGAAACGGCCAACGGAAAACGGCCAAACAACAAACAACAAGACACAGCAAAAAAGCAGCAAATCGTCCAAGACAGACAGAAAACTGCAAATTTACACACTGACTATTAAGACAATATAGCAATATCCAAAAATGACAATCCAATATATTGAAAAATATATCACTTAGCCACGGCCAAGAAGAATCACGTCTGAGATGAACAAGTGGCAAATGAGATCTGGGGAATGTGGGTGATGCATGATGGGATACCTCCTATCCATGAGCCAACCAGAAGTTTTTGAGCTAGAATATGGCTGAGTCGAGCCGAGGTTTGGCTCTGATCCCAACTGTAAGAATGAAGGTGAGATAAGACTAGAGAACATCAAGTAGTTCCTGATCGCAAATCCTATTACTCCAAACTTCAAAACAGTCACAAATCTAATCCAAAAAAGTTTTGGAGCATTATCTCTACCCTGGCAGAAATGATAACTCTTGCTCAGATCCTAACTCTCCTGATCATGTTATTGCTGCCCAGTTTAACTCTTTTTTCTTAGACTTTATAGCTAAGCTTACCACATCTTTCCCAAACAATGTATTAGCTTCCCCTACATATTCTATTCATAACTTTCCTTTATTTACCTTTAAACCCATTCCTGTCTATACCATAAAAAAATTACTACAAAAACTCAAGTCATGCTCTAATGCCCCAGATAACCTTCCATCCAAATTCCTCAAGTTAGGTGCTGATGACATAGCTCTTCCCATCTGTATCCTAATTAATCAATCTATTTAAGAATCATATGTATCCCTCCTGCGGAAAAAAGCATTTACTATCCCCTTACACAAAGGGGGCCGTAATACTGATATCTCCAATTTTCATCCTATAGCCCTTCTCTCCCCAGTCTCTAAGATTCTCAAAAATTTATTCACTTGCAACTTCTACCTTACCTTCTGGACAATTATCTATTAACCCCTACACAGCATGGATTTAGACCTGGACTCAGCACTACCACTGCCCTTCTTTCCTTTCTTGATATCATTAACCATGCTCACGACTCAGGTAATTTTGTTTCTTCCCTTTTCCTAGACTTTTCCAAAGCTTTTGATACTATCTCTCATCATTTACTTCTTTCTCAACTCTCTCTGCTCAACCTATCTCCCTCTTCTATCACTTGGTTTTTGAACTATCTTTCAAGCAGATATCAAGCTGTCAAGTGGAAAAACTCCACCTCTTCTTTCCTTCTTACTCCAGCAGGAGTACCCCAAGGGTCTATTCTGGGTCCCTTACTATTTAATATATTTGCCAATAATTTCCAGCACTGTATACCAAAAGCTAAACTTGTCCAATATGCTGATGACTCAACTATCATTTGTTCTTCCAAATCCCTTACAAATATCATGCAAGTAACTCAAAATGCCTTTACTAGTACTGAGTCTTAGTTGTTAAACAATCACCTATCTCTCAATCCATCCAAAACTAAGATCATGATTTTCAATCAATCAAGACACACTAAAATTGACACAAACTCCTTCTTGATAATCAGCCGAAATAAGATTCACATCAAAATAGTTCCTCATACTAAGCTACTTTGTGTTATAATTGATGAACACTTAAAGTTTGACATTCATCTGCAAACTTATATAAAGAAAACCCATCAAACGCTCGGAATGTTGTAGCAGCATAATCGGTTTCTCACTCCTTCATCTAAACATACCCTTGCTGTTACTTACCTACGTCCCTCTCTTATGTATGGAGCTCCTCTCCTTACTAACCTTCAATCCTCTCTAAAGGCAAAATTTGCATCCTGCTACAATAACTGATTCCAAATCCTTATCTCACCACTGTGATTCTCTTCACTCCCAAAATTGGCTAGAACTTCCTATCTCTTTTATATTCAACTTTGCACCATGCACAAACTCTTCATTAATCCCTCTAACTGTCCCTCCCTCTCTTCTATCTTCATCCTTCATCTTCCTGGAAGATCACTCAGATCTAAAAAACAAAATCTCCTTGAAGGTTATAAACTCATACATAGTCCAGGACAACTGTTATTGTAATTTTCTCTAACACGCAAATGGAATTCTCTTCCACCACTTATACGAACTATTCAGAATCACTCCATTTTTAAGATTTTCCTTCATTACTACCTCTCATCTAACTGGGAATGCTCTTGCTCTCATCCTGCCTAACTTTTATCTATTTTTTCCTATTTTCTATTAGTCTGCAGAAGACCATTGTATTCCATGTAATCCTAGCATATTTTGTTATGGCATATGCCACACAATGATTTATTAATATTTCTTTGTCAATTCTAAGTCTTTTTCATCTTGCTACTTTTGTATTGTTATTTAATATTGCAATATTGTATGTGGAGCTTTTCTCCCTGAGCCTCCATTGAAAAAGTGTTCTTTTTGGCCCAATGGACTTTCCTGGTCAACAAACTATAAATAATAAAAAAAAAAAAAAAAAAATATATATATATATATATATATATATATATATATATATAAAGTACAGGAGAGTAAACAGAGGAAAAGGCTGGCGAAGAAGAAGTGGGATTGTCAGAGAGATGAAGAAAAAAGACAGGAGTATAAGGAGATGAGGAGCATGGCAAGGAGAGAGGTGGCGAAGGCTAAGGTTAAGGCATATCTAGAGTTGTATGAAAGGTTGAACACTAAAGAGGGAGAAAAGGACCTGTACCAATTGGCTAGACAGAGGGACCGAGCTGGGAAAAATGTGCAGCAGGTAAGGGTGACAAAGGATAGTGAGGGAAACATACTCACAAGTGAGGAGAGTGTGTTGAGCAGATGGAAAGAGTACTTTGATGGGCTGATAAATAACATGAGAGAGAGAGAAGGTTGGATGATGTGGGGATAGTGAATCAGGAAGTGAAACAAATTAGCAAGGAGGAAGTAAGAACAGATATGAAGAGGATGAAGAATGGAAAGGCTGTTGGGCCAGATGACATCCCAGGGAAGCATGGAGGTTCTTAGGAGAAATGGCAGTGGAGTTTTTAACCAGATTGTTTTATGAAGAAGTTGGAAAGTCAGAGGATGCCTGAGGATTGGAGAAAAAGTGTTTTGGTACCTACTTTTAAGAAAAAGGGTGATGTGCAGAGCTGTAGTAACTACAGAGGGATAAAACTAATCAGTCACAGCTTGATGTTATGGGAAAGAGTAGTGAAACCTAGGTTAAGAAGGGAGGTGATGATTAGTGATCAGTAGTTTGGTTTAATGCTGGGAAAGAGCACTACAGATGCGATGTTTGCTGTGATAGTGTTGATGGAGAAATATAGAGAAGGTCAGAAGGAGTTGCATTGTGTCTTTGTGGACTTGAAGAAAGCATATGATAAGGTGCCTAGATAGGAGTTGTGGTATTGTATGAGGAAGTCGGGAGTGGCAGAGAAGTATGTAAGAGTGGTACAAGATATATACGAGGGTAGTATGACAGTGGTAAAATCTGCAGTGGGAGTGACAGATGCGTTTAAGGTGGAGATAGGATTACATCAAGGATCAGTTCTGAGCCCTTTCTTATTTGCAATGGTGATGGGCAGGTTGATAGATGAGATCAGACAGGAGGCCCCATGGACTATGATGTTTGCAGATGACATTGTGATCTGTAGTGAGAGTAGGGACCAGGTTGAGGAGATCCTGGAGAGGTGGATGTATGCTCTAGAGAGGAGAGGAATGAAGGTCAGCAGGACTAAGACAGAATATATGTGTGTGAATGAGATGGAGGATAGAGGAATGGTGAGGATGCAGGGAGTAGAGTTGGCGAAGGTGGATGAGTTTAAGAACTTGGGATCAAAAGTTCAGAGTAATAGTGAGTGTGGAAGAGAGGTGAAGAAGAGAGTGCAGGCAGGGTGGAATGGGTGGAGAAGAGTGTCAGGAGTGATTTGTGACAGACGGGTACCAGTATGAGTGAAAGGGAAAGTCTACAAGAGGGTAGTGAGACCAGCTATGTTCTATGGGTTGGAGACAGTGGCTTTGACAAAAAGGCAGGAGTCAGCGCTGGAAGTGGCTGAGTTAAAGATGTTAAGATTTGCACTGGGTGTGATAAGAATGGACATGATTAGGAATCAGTATATTAGAGGGTCAGTTCAGGTTGGACGGTTTGGAGACAAAGTTAGAGAGGCGAGATTGCATTGGTTTGGACATGTGCTGAGGAGGGATGCTGGGTATATTGAGAAAAGGATGCTAAGGATGGAGCTGCCAGGTAAGAGGAAAAGAGGAAGGCCTAAGATGAGGTTTATGGATGTGGTGAGAGAGGACATGCAGGTGTTTGGTGTGACTGAGCAAGATGCAGAGGACATGAAGAAATGGAAACAGATGATCTGCTGTGGCGACCCCTAACGGGAATAGCTGAAAGAGAAGTAGAAGATATAAATATATATATATATATATATATATATATATATATATATATATATATATATACACACACATACATACATACATATATATATATATATATATATATATATATATATATATACATATATGTATATATATGTGTGTGTGTGTGTGTGTCGGTGTCTGTGTCTCTGCATAGATAGGCAGATGAAAGACTACACTTAAACACATTCGGAATATTGAATGTTCTTAATGCTGGCACAAATGATCGAACATTCAGATGATTACAGTGTGCTGGTTTTGCATTGTGTGAGGTATGGGAATTTTGATTTCTGATTTGGTGTGTGCGTGTGTGTGTGTGTGTGTGTGTGTGTGTGTGTGTGTGTGTGTGTGTGTGTATATATATATATATATATATATATATATATATATATATATATATATATATATATATATATATATATATATATATATACATAGGTCTACTTTGATTTACTGAAAACTCATTTCACTGAATCACATTTCACAGAATGCAAGTACTTAAGTACTGTTGGGCAGATAATACGTGTATGCCCTTCTCCCCACTGTAGTGCGATCCTGGAGTTAGTATATATAGTTAGGGTGTGTGTGGGGGGCACAGCTCCACACATTGGGGGGGGTGTGGGTGGCATAGCCCCCCACCTACATTTGGTTTTATATTATTAGCTTTCAGTGAAATGAGATCCATAAATATAAAAGCTGAGTAGGTGGGGGGCTATGCCCCACACATCCCCCCTAACTATATATACTAATTCCAGGATCTCACTACAGTGGAGAAAAGGGCATATACATTTTATTTGCCCAACAGTACTTACATTCAGTTCCGGTTAACGGAGAGTTTACTATATAAGTAAAAGGATATGTGTATTTCGGAGGGCTGAGGTTGGCGTGCTTCTCTGCAAATGACAAGTTTTATGTTTTTTTTTTTTTGGTGCTTTGCATTTTAATCTTTTCAGATGAATATTTGGTGACTGGTTTATTGTTGATCAATTTTATTTATGGCACATATATATTAGTATTTGCCAAGGCACAAAAAACTGAATAAATTATTCAAGGCAAATCTATTCACCTGATTTGAAATTGGTATAGCAAACAGCATGCTATCTGTGACAGATATTTAAAATAACCTAATACGTAGCAAGTTCCTCAAGCAATGTTTTAATCCTCACTAATTAAGCCTTTCATTGCATTTGACTATCTTCTCATTTTATTTTTAATTATACAATGAAATCTCATTTATATTCAAAACCGTGAATGTTGACTGGCCACAGCAATCAGTGTGCTGTTGTAAATCCTGCATCACCTGCAGCAATAAGTCTGGTGGATGTTGTTATTAAAAACAAAAGCTAGAGCTGCCATTTTATCCACTCTGCTAAGTGAAGGAAAAAAAAAGCAGTACTACTAAAATGGTAGAAGATTGTCTTCTGTTCTTCTCAAAAGGATATAAACAATAAAGAAACTGAACTACAAAAACTTATTAAAAAAAAGTGACTCGCAAGTCACCACTACGACATGAGGATTTAGAAGGCATTCTCACGTAAACAACATAAGTTCAATCCTAAGTCCTTAAAAAAGTCACACATCACACTCCATTTACCATAATACACTGAGTAAGCATCAATACTTACACATCTCATGCATGTGCACTGTATTATGATGTTGTCTCCCAGCTGCTGAAGACTAAGGCATATCGCTAGTGGAGGAGGAAGTTGTTCTGGGATACAATGCCATTATCTAAAAAGTTTTTTTATTTTAAATAGCAACATTCTATAATAGCAATAATCAACTCCTGTATGATGGAATGCAGGGTTACCCATGGCTGGCTTACTAATATGATTATTTGGACTTTGCACTCATGATTAAATCACAACAGCTATGTGTACACCCTGTATTATCCACACCTAGCCCTTGATTATTGTTAAATTATACTGATGATTTCATTGACCAGCTGCTCATTGTTTGCTTCAGCCTCCACATAGTGTACCCCTGAAAAAAAGAGTCAGTGTATAAATTAGTCTTTCTGAAACTGGCAGTGTGTACTAAATGCCATAGTGTTCAGATACTTCTGAGTTTCATTAATTCAACAAATTTAAGTTTTAATGTTCACATCCTTCCTCACATACATTGAGGCTCAAAATCAATTGACCAAGCTGTGTTTAAAGCCTACCTCTGAAAATATGTCATTATACTTAATATGATTGATTGGACTAGTAAAACCTTTAAATTGACTCCTGGATCCTCCTACAAATAGAAGGGAATGTTGCTTTTAAAGATGCACGATTAAAATAGGCAATTTTGTTTAAGAAATTAATGTTGTTGGAATAAAGTTTTCTCTGTCCTTCTCTGACAGTGCATATTATTCTTGACCATTTAATTCTCTTTTAGAGTTATGTCAAAGCAAATCATTAAGACAGTATCAAAGTGGATGAAACCAGGAACTTCATGACTGGCTAATTGCTACAAATGCTGCAATTCCATTTACAGCTACAGTAACATGGGTTTGGGAATGGATCTTTTCCAATGAATGCTTGGATAGGGATGGTAGCACTGAACTTCTTTCATGGCACTCCTGGGAAAAGTGGGCCATGGGCAAATCATTTTGTATATATTGGTCGAGGTGCTGGAAGCTATAGCTAATGAGTGCATGTCTGATACACAACAGATTAGAAAATTTACATTACTGTGTCCGCTGGCAATAGGCCAAAGGAAATAAAGTGGAGCAGGCCTCTACCTAACTCAGTCAGGCTGAGCTATACTGCTGGGATCCCACAAATAGAACAGCTCTTCTCTGACTTTTCTCTTATCCTGGTTTAGTGCAATGTATTAATCATTGGCTGTGAGGTTACATTTAATGGAGGTGAAGTCTGTGGTTGAGGAGACACAGTAAGGATGGGTCTATATTAAATAAGCGAGCGCTTAAAAGCTTAAAAAAGCGAACGCTTATTCATTTACCCTAGTTCAGCGAACACTGAAAATGCTAAACACTCGGAACAACAATTTTTCCTAGGGAAAAAAATCGCTATTCCACAAAAAAAAAAAAAAAAAAAAAAAAAAAACTTAAAACAGTATTTAATGTGGGGGGGCTTCACCCCTCACACCCCCCTACTTAAATATACCAACTCTGAGATCGCACCACAGTGGAGGAAACGGCAAACTTCTGAAACCAGCCCAGCAATTTTTTTCCCTGCGAAACAATTTGCTGTTCCAGGTGTTCAGGATTTTCAGCATTCGCTGAAAAAGGGTCGATGAATCAGCATTCGCTTTTTTAAGCATTCGCTGATTCAATATAGACCCGTAAGGATAACCTTATGGTACTGAACCTATACGAAGAGTGAAAAGCAGCGGTGAATAGGGAGGGAGGGTAGTATACAGTTATGACCTGGTATAGTGCAATAGTAGAGGCAGAACTGAGTAAGGCAGGAGCAGTCTGAAGCAGATTATAAAACATGTTAAATAAAAAATGAAATTATGACTGTTATTGATCCTATATTGATTATTTATTTCCCAATTTATTACACAACTGTAAAAAAAAAAATCACTTTTTCACTTCAGATTGGGTGCCCCCCACCCCCCATCATCTGCTGTTTAATCTTGCGGGGTCATCCACAGTAGGCTTGAGTATCTGCTTGTCAACCTTATTTAGTTGCTTATGTATTTCCTTTTTTTAACCACATAGGTAGGCTGGTAGTATGACCCTTTTCAACCTTGAGCCAGACCACAGCATGCAATTTTTCACAGGAGTAATGTTATAATTACAACAATGAATTAAATGCAAAAAATGCATACATGTATTTTATTAATTTATTATTATTTATTTTATAATTTAGTAACTGGGTAAGTGGACTGGTTTACTGACCCTTTTCAGTTATGACCCATGTAAAAATGTACAGTAGTAGAAGCAGTAGAAGGTATGGAAAGTACATGAAAAATCACATTAAGACATATAAATAGGAAAGAAAATGACCATGAAACACAAAGTAGGAGAGCGACATGGTATCAGAAGTGGGACTGCAGAGAATAAGATTCGGAGCCATGAGGTACATATATGACAGCAAAGGTAAACTAAGAGAAATGAGCACGTAAATGAACCAGAAAAGAAGCAAAGTTAATGAGAATACGTAGAAACTACTTGTGTCATAAAAAGGACAAAACGGGGCATTACAAGGGCACAAAACACATTATTAAACAAGTGGGAGGCACAAAAGGCTTATTAACCAAGGGCAATGTTTAAAGTAAAGGTGTTTGATGAAACAATTAACAGAAAAGTAAAACAAGCATGTTTAAAGGTAAAACGAGTATGTTTAAGGCAAAACGGGCAAGTTCAGAGTAAAATGAGCACAAGAAAAGCACAATGGTCATGAAAAGAGATTAAACAAGCAAAACAAACATAATAAGGGCAAAAAAGGGGACCATTAAGTGTAAATAAAGCAAAGTGACTGCATATTTTTTGGCAAAGTGCTGTGTTTTGGCATAACTATGGCTTCGTATTGTATCAAGAGCATAAAAAGAAGTTATGTACTCACCATAACGTTCCATGTTTGTTGTCCTTGATCTCGCCTTCCTTCTTGCTGTTTGGGTTCGGAGCCGATCCTCGTCTCCGACTCGGCTGTATGCTATAGCTCGAGAGCTTTTACTGGCTCTTGGCTAGCCCTTATCCCAGCATGCCTAGCAGTAGTTACCAGATCTTATTTGCCACTTGCAGCGTCGAGATTGCGGATACTGGCTCAGGCTGTGTTCTTTCTATTATTATATTTTTCAGCTAATATTTCCAGTTTGGCTTAGTTATTTTGTTATCTGTAGCTTTCCTTAGCATTTATATCTATCCCTATCCCGAGGATCGGCCCTGAACCCAAACAGAAAGAACGAAGGCGAGATATGGACAACATAACATTTAAAGTTATTTGAAGTATCTCAAAGTGTGCAAAAGTGCTTACAGTGTGTGCTTATTACTGTGCATGTATTCCGAAGAGTTTATTTGTGTGCAAAGTGCAACAATTTTGTAAGGTGCAGTCAAAGTAAAGCCATTTCAAAAAGTTTCTTGTGCTGGGTGTGTCTATTTGCAAAGTTCCACCATTACAGAATGTTCCTTGCACTGTAGAGAATTGCCTAGAAAGGTACCGCCATTTTGGGGAAGTTTCATTGTGTTGTGTAGAGTTTATTCACAAAGTGCCATTACTTTGAAATAATATTGACTCTGAGCTTCTCCAGCCCAGTTCATTTGCACTGTACAGTTATTTGAAGTGCTTCTTAAAATGATGATAAATTACTGTAGCAATACAGTAAGTTCAAAAGTGTCATGGTGCCCTAGAAACTTATTTTGCAAAGTCCAGTTACACAGAGGCTTGCATCGTGCAGTTATTTGATATGTTTCTTATATTGAGGTGATTTTGTGCAATACAGTAATTTCAAGAGTATTACAGTGCCCAAGAGAAACTTATTTCACAAAGTTCAGTTACACAGAGGCCAGTTGTGCTACTGAGCAAAGTTACAAGTACTGGCATAATTTCTTGCATATGTGTATGTGTACGTGTTTGTGCTTACTTGCAAAACCCTTCACTATTATATGTTAATATGGCAGACGGATTCTGAAAGCCCTTACTTCTTGTATTTGATCAGAATGTTGCAGAGAATTGGAGAATATTTGAGCAAGAGTACGATATTTTTATACAAGCAGTTTATTCACATAAAGATGCACACACTAAGGCATTCATTTTGCTAAACTTAGCTGGGTCAGAGGCCATGGAAAGAGAGGGTTCATTTGTGTATGTACCTGCAGTATATGAAGAAGAAGGTGAAAACCGTTGTACTGTTGTACAGGCTGAGTTAAGAGAAGACCCCGAGTGTTTGAACTGCAAGTTCAGGGAAATGTGTAACCCCCCCCCCAGACACATATTACACTACAGAGGCATTTGTTTTACAC
Organism: Protopterus annectens; assembly: GCF_019279795.1. Classification (NCBI taxonomy): domain Eukaryota; kingdom Metazoa; phylum Chordata; order Ceratodontiformes; family Protopteridae; genus Protopterus; species Protopterus annectens. Next base: position 233,250,227 of record NC_056745.1, read on the forward strand.
AAGGATCAGAAACCAGGGGAAACTTTTACAGCTTATATAACTGATCTGAGAAACAAGGCTAGAATGTGTCGGTTTGGTGACTTGTGGCATTAATAGTGCTGGTGTAAGAAAGATCTTGCTTCGTGATAGTGATTTAACATTGAGTAAAGCCACAGAGATTTGCCAAATCCATGAAGTGACAGAAAAACACACAAGTATGCTTGCAAGTGACAAGAGCATGATTTCAGCAGGCCCCAGAGCAAATGCAAATGGCAGCCACAACTTCTGCTGGCTCATCAAGGAAATCACATAGTTTTCCAACAAGTTCTAAGACCAGTTCAGCTAGAGGAGCATGTTCTTCAGTACAGTACAAGGATGAATCAGCAAAACCCAAGTCCAGCTTTATTGTTAACTGTCGCAATTGGGTTGTGAATCTTGAGACTAAAAGAGAGAACTGCTTAGCATTCGGTCAGCAATGTCACAAGTGTAAAAAAATGGAACCATTTTCAAAAAGTTTGCAAATCAGGTAAACGTCACACAGTTGTAAAGAAACGTCACACAAAAAAAAGCAGGTTGATCAAGTAGAGATGCAGCAGTCAGCTTTCTGTGTGGATGGTGTATCAGTAATTGGTAAAAGAGCTGATGCAGTGAATTTACTAGCAAAAAGCGAAGTGTTCTGCACTGTCCAGATCAATCGTAAATCCAGAGAACTTAAAGTTGTTACTGGTTCAAAGGCTAATGTTATATCAGCAGATACATTTGCTAGAGTAAGAACTAATGAGCAACTCAATGTGGCCAGTAGTGCAAAACTTGTGGCTTATGGAGGTGAAGAGATTCAAACTGAAGACTCAGAGATGCTTTTGTGTTATTTGGCCAAGAACTGTTACAACTTGTTATTCTATGTAGTCAGAAGACCAGTACAGTCTTTACTGGGTCTCAAAGATAGTTTGAGAATGAATCTGCTTTCTTTTACCAAAGAATTCCATCACATAAGTGCATCCCGTAGTTTTAATTTTTCTGAAGCCATTTTCTCAGAATATGCTGTTTTCGATGACAGGTGGGCAAACTTCCAGTAGTGTATTCCATGAAGTTAGACCGACAGGTCACTCCAGTAGTCAGACCAGCAAGAAGAGTTCTGATAGCTATGCAGGATAAAGTTAAGGCTCAAGTTGGATAAAATGGTGCAGCAAGGTATAATTTGTCCAGTTACAGAACCAACTGAATGGGTATTGTCTATGGTAGCAGCTCACACAAAAAGGCTCAGATGAAGTCAGAATAAGTATTGACCCAAGAAATCTGAACAAAGCATTGAAAAGACCACATCATCCAATGTGCACAGTCAAAGAGGTCGCAGCCCTAACACCAAATGCTACTGTTTTTTTGTCCTGGATGCAAAGAGCTCATTTTGGTAAGTGATGCTTGAACACAAATCCTCATTACTAACCACTTTTTGTACTCTGTTTGGCAGATACAGATTTTTGAGAATGCCATTTGGAATTAATTCTGCAAGTGAAGTCTTTCAGCATGAAATGGAGCAAATATTTTCTGGTTATCCTTGTGCCATAACAGTAAATGATTTATTGGTTGGAGGCAATGGTGATGCAGAGTATGACAGAAACCTAAAGAAAGTTCTAGACAGAGCACGTGAAGTGAACTTGAAGCTCAATCCTCTAAAGTGCAAACTCAGACTCTCAGAAGTTACATATACAGGTCATTTATTTACCAGTGCTGGCTTGAGACCAGACCCAACCAAGCATGCAGCTATCCTTGAGATGTCAGCACCAGACAGTGGTGGCTGGTGACTTCAAATCACAGGGGGGCTGCAGGAGACAGCTGAATGGGTGGGGTCAAGGGGAGGGGTGTGGTCAACCAGAAAGGGGAGGAGCCATGCACAAAACCACAAAAAACTAACTTTAATTAAATACGCTGCCCTAGGTGGCAAACCATCATTATGAAAGTCCAATCAAGACAAAAATAAGTGTAGAAGAATAAAAATATTTCAATGCATTGGCTGCATGACAGCTTACTTAATATCTAGATGGAAACAAAAGGTTGTGAGGCATGAAAAAATAAATTACTTTTTAAATACATTACTGGAATGCCAGTCAAAATCAAGTATAAGAAAAACCAGAAGAACTCAACTCAAACCACTTCTCCTTGCACTGCAGTCCTAATTATAATATATTCAGCTTTATTAAAGTACCAAGTAACATGCTGAAAGTAGAAATCTATGTGATGCCCCCACTTGTAAAAATGTTTCTTATCCAAAAAGACCTGCTGCCTGACAACTTGTTTCACGGGAAAACATGATAAAAGTAAAAATGAAAAGCAAACAAGAAACAAGCTCAAGATACATTGCTTAAAGGATTACTGTACAGGTTATGGACCACACATGATTGGCATTCTGTTTAGTTTACGGGTAAAGTCTGTAGAGATGACTGGAAGTCTCCAACAAGTGTAATGAGCTTTTTAAAATAATGGAATCCTGTCCTTTAATACCCAAGGCTTATACATTATCTAGTCAAGTATTCTCTGCATGGCAACAACAGAAAGGCTTTCAATGTTGTCAATTCTTTAACAGTATGCTTATTAAAGCTTACTTGCATCTTACGATCTCAGACAAGCTTACCTTATGGTCATTAAAGCATTGCTACTTAAAACACAGAGCAACAGGCACTTTGAGTAATAAGCATAAATCAACAGTACAAAAATATGACAGAAACCAGACCATTCTGCAAAATCAAGGACAGATGAAAAGCCACTGTAGTACTTATGCAGTGTGTCCTCCCCATCCAAGGTAGATACAACTACTCCTTGCCTTGCTTGGACACATCCAGAGTCACTACATGGCGGAGTGGGGTGCAACAAGCATGTCACAATTTGAAATCTCTCTGGCTGACTGTGATGGCCCTGACACATTTGTCATACCTCTCAACCTCAAGAGCAAGAAATCTGGACAAAGCCATACACAGAAGTGGGACAAAGGCCCAACAATAAGGACAATTTTTAAATATTGCTCTAATAAACTTAGAAAGATAATAGAATAGGTCTTGCATTAGTATGGATTTTCTGAAGGGTATAAAATCTGAAACTCAAATGTCTGTCATTTTCTAACTTCAGTCTTTAGTGATGTCACTAATTTGTCAAAAAACACAATTTTATGAAAAATGGACAAAAACGTGATGCAAAAATATAAAATAGACACACAATACAGCTGCTACCTGTCAAAGAAGGGACACTTTAATATTAGTACTGCTACCTTGAGCAGCTGACAAAATATAAAAGAATCTACATGCATTTCAAGTAATCTATAACTTTGATTATTACAGTTATTTCTTAATTGTAAACCCTCCATGTTTTCTTCCAAAATTGCTATTTTGCAGAGGGATTATAAGGGGGAAGAGCAACATTTTGAGCCAAAAATTGGGGACAGTTGAGAGGTTGGCTATGCCTAATTCTATAAAGCAATTTATTTGCATGTACCTCTCAACCTGTTAATGCAGTAAATCTGAACAAGGCCAAATATATTGGGGCACATATAAACAGTACTAAAAATTGCTCTTGTATAAATTGAGACAGTTGATAGAACAGCTCTTACTTTAACATGCATTTTTCTGAAGGTTATGAAGTCTGAAACTTAGAGTGACTTCTGGCAAATCATTTAGGAATTAAAACTACAAATTTTATGAACAACAAACCAAAAATAAGAAGCAAAAATCTATTCATTCTTTGAAAATCTGGACAGTTGGGAGGTATAGTTCAGCTGGGCCTGTCTGAGTTTGCTGCCCTTCCCCCCCCTGACAAAATAATGGTTGAATGGAGCCTCTGCAGCCATTCCAATGAACCATTATACTTGGCTATTTCACTCCATTTACCATAAACACTAATGTGCATACTGCTTTACTTCTATGATGAGTTGGACTTCATTTGAAAGTTTTATTTTGTATTTTACAGCACAAACACTAAGTCATCTGTTAAACAAAGCAATGCAGTCTCACAATGAAAACTTAGCATTAAAACTTCTCTGCCCTTGAAACTCACATTCATTGAAACAGCATTGAAACCCACATTCAAAGAAAATACATTTTGCCAGTGGCAGATAAAGATTAATTTTGGGCTGTTTTCGAATCATAGGCTCCTTGCATATGAAACATACATGTGCTCTTTGATACACCTTCCTCATTGTACTAAAATTATATTCCTTGTACAATACTGTACACTTGTTACAGGGTGTTTTAAATTTGTTTTGAACATTTTTTCCAGTAAGCAATGAAACAAACCATATGCACCCATAATGGCAAAACTGCCCAGTTGAGAACATTTATCATAAAAAAGTCTACTCAGACTTCCACAGTCCACCATTATTAGTAAATATACACAATTCTACAGTCCACCATTATTAGTAAATATGCACAATTCCACAGTCCACCATTATCAGTAAATATGCACAATTCTACAGTCCACCTTTATCAGTAAATATGCACAATTCTACAGTCCATTATCAGTAAATATGCACAATCTCTGAAGTCAGTCATCTAAATAATTCCACATTAAAGAAATCTGTAAATAATGAAGCGGTTGCTGCTAGCAATCACCTTTATATTTCATGGTTTCATTGAAAAATAAAGTGTCTGTTGCCCCTCAGGAATAAATTGCCTATATTACATTAAAAATGATAAGCTAGTAATAATATTGCAAGAGGAAATGGATGGCAAACTGATAACAAACTCATAGTTAGTATCTTCACCAAGGAGAACATTCTCAGTACGGCAGCATCTACCCCTTGTGGGAGTAGAACCCACAACCTTCTGCATCAAAAGCAAGTACACAGCCTGTTGTGCTATAGTATTAACTTGGCAAAGCACTAAACTTCTATTCCCCTGCAGCTCTCAGTTCCTTGTAAAATCTACTCAATACTCAACTGCATCTCAACTTCGCAGCTCAAGAAAACTGGAAAAAGCCAAAATGTATTGGGGGGGGGGGGTCAAAAGCCCAAAAACAGGGACACATTAAACATTGCTTGTATAATCTTGGAAAGTTGCTAGAATAAAATGTTGTGTTGCCACCATATATTTTACTGCCAAGGTCCCTGAACAAAAAATAGTCAGAGTAACATACCACTACGTCACATCAGCTGCTTTGTAAAAGAGAGGAAGACTGAAACTTAAATGGCTATCATTTAGTGAATTCAGTTCTCACCATAGCTGTCAACCTCTTAGTACAAAACACCTGGACAAACCCAGTAATGAGGGAATACAGCCCTCAAACATATTCAGTGAATTCAGTTCTTGCCATAGCTGTCAACCTTAGCACAAACACCTGGACGAAGCCAATAATGGGGGAATACAGTCCCAAAAATAGGGACAAATTTAAAATATTCATCTTATAAACTTTGAAAATTGCTAAAAAAAAAAAGGTTGTGCTACTATGTATTCTGAAGAACATGAAGTTCGAAATTCAAATGCCGGTCAATTTTACTGCGGACAGAACAAAAACAATTTTCAGCAGAGACACAGGGATTAAAACTGCAGACGCGTCTTTGTAAAATGGCAGGACACCAGAGCAAATCCACACAAACACAGGGAGAAGATGCAGACTCCACACAGAAGCCACCCCAACCAAGAATCAAACCAGAAAACCTATAGCTGTGAGGCAACAATACTACCACTGCACCATCAGTTATGCAAGGAATTAAACATTCAGAAACCTGAAGTCTGAAATTCAAATGCCTGTCAATTTTACTGCGGACAGAACAAAAACAATTTTCAGCAGAGACGCAGGGATTAATACTGCAGACACGTCTTTGTAAAATGGCAGGGCACCAGAGCAAATCCACACAAATACAGGGAGGAGATGCAGACAGAAGCCACCCCAACCAAGAATCAAACCAGAAAACCTATAGCTGTGAGGCAACAATACTATCACTGCACCATCAATTATGCAAGGAATTAAACATTCAGAAACCTGAAGTCTGAAATTCAAATGCCTGTCAATTTTACTGCGGACAGAACAAAACAATTTTCAGCAGAGGCATGAGCGATTAAAACTGCAGACACGTCTTTGTAAAATGGCAGGGCACCAGAGCAAATCCACACAAATACAGGGAGGAGATGCAGACAGAAGCCACCCCAACCAAGAATCAAACCAGAAAACCTATAGCTGTGAAGCAACAATACTATCACTGCACCATCAATTATGCAAGGAATTAAACATTCAGAAACCTGAAGTCTGAAATTCAAATGCCTGTCAATTTTACTGCGGACAGAACAAAAACAATTTTCAGCAGAGACGCAGGGATTAAAACTGCAGACACATCTTTGTAAAATGGCAGGGCACCAGAGCAAATAAACACAAACACAGGCAGGAGATGCAGACTCCACACAGAAGCCACCCCAACCAAGAATCAAACCAGAAAACCTATAGCTGTGAGGCAACAATACTACCACCGCACCATCAATTATGCAAGGAATTAAGCATTCAGAAACCTGAAGTCTGAAATTCAAATGCCTGTCAATTTTACTGCGGACAGAACAAAACCAATTTTCAGCAGGGATTAAAACTGCAGACACGTCTTTGTAAAATGGCAGGGCACCAGAGCAAATCCACACAAACACATGGAGGAGATGCAGACTCCACACAGAAGCCACCCCAACCAAGAATCAAACCAGAAAACCTATAGCTGTGAGGCAACAATACTACCACTGCACCATCAAATATGCAAGGAATTAAACATTCAGAAACCCTTAAGTCTGAAATTCAAATGCCTGTCAATTTTATTTAACATTTTTTAATCAGGACAGTCTGACTTGGAACAAATAAACAATTTTCAGCAGAGGCCCAGGAAGAAATAATGCAGACATGTCTTTGTAACAAAAGCAAACCCACATAAACACAGGGAGAAGATACAGACCCCACAAAGAAGGAACCCCAGCCAAGAATCAAACCCAAGAACCTGCAGCTGTGAGGCAACAATGCTACTACTACACCATCAAATATCAAGCATTGCAACATTTACAAACCACAGATATTATGAGGAACAGATCAGATCGAATATGAGGCAAAAATCTGAAATTTTTTTACAAATGGTGGTGGGTAGGGAACTCAAGTCTTTAACACCTGCATACAGGGTACAGGGTTCAAGCCTGAGGTATTCCCTACCACACCACCATAAGCACCTGGGGCATTTACACACACACACACACACACAGAGCAGTAAAGCATAAGCACCATACACAAACTCACTCCAGTAAAGCATAAGCACCATACACAAACTCACTCCAGTAAAGCATAAGCACCATACACAAACTCACTCCAGTAAAGCATAAGCACCATACACAAACTCACTCCAGTAAAGCATAAGCACCATACACAAACTCACTCCAGTAAAGCATAAGCACCATACACAAATAAAGGTAAAAAGCACCACACACAAATAAACATTGTAAATTAAAGGTAAAAAGCACCATACACTTACCTGAATATATCCAGCTAACGTACATCCTTCCTGAATATATCCAGCTAACGTACATCCTTCCTGAATATATCCAGCTAACGTACATCCTTCCCGCGCAATACTGCAAGACCCGCGAGATCCCAAGGAAAGCCCGACGAGATCCTAATGCTCCTTCCTGAGTCCTGCTGCTGCTCTATCCAGCTAACGTACATCCTTCCCGTGCAATACTGCAAGACCCGCGAGATCCCAAGGAAAGCCCGACGAGATCCTAATGCTCCTTCCTGAGTCCTGCTGCTGCTCTTGCAGTCCAGACGTGACCCATAATCCTGGCGAGTCTGTGCACTTTAAAAGTGCACAGACGTCTCCTTGTGTCCCCCTATGGGGACTGCCTTGAGCATGCGCATAGACCGACAGTAGTCGGGACTAATGCGCATGTGCGAATTTTCAAAAAATAAAATGTTTTTTTATTTTTCTTTCTATTTTTTATTTTGAGGGGGCTGCAGTCCGGCAGCCCGATGCCACGAGCCGCCCCTGGCACCAGACAATGTTCAAGCTCTACAGCGTTTTTTAGGCATGGTCAACTATTTAGGCAAGTTTATACCAGACTTCATTGAGTTGACAGCACCTTTAAGAGAGCTAACACACAAAAATGTTGCATGGTCATGATTAGAACAGCACCAGAAGGCATTTGAAGACCTCAAGCAGAAAATTGCCACCCTACCTACATTAAGATTCTATGATGTGAACAAACCAGTTACTTTTACCTGTGATGCTTCAAAATTTGGTCTAGGTGCAGTTATACTTCAAGAGGGCAGAACAGTAGCCTATGCATCTAGGACACTTACCCAAACTGAGATGCAGTATGCTCAGATTGATAAAGAACGTTTGGCAATAGTATTTGCATGTTCCAAGTTTCATGATTATATTTATGGTCGAGCTATTCAGATTGAAACTGACCACCAACCTCTAGTTACTATTCTAAAGAAGCCTGTGCATTCAGCTCCAGCAAGATTACAAAGAATGATGCTCAAACTGCAAAAGTACAACTTCAAAATGGTCTATAAAAAGGCAGACTACCCTATCTGGCTGATAGCATATCCAGATCACCAAGGAATTCTACAGAACAGCTTGAGACAGAGAATTTTGACTTTGATGGGATGGCAGTGCATACTTTTTTACCACTAGGCTTGATGAGTTGAGAGATCACACAAAGACTGATTCGATTTTGCAAAAGTTCAATCACTACCTTAATGTTGGATGGCCATCAAAGCAATCTAGTGTACCAATTAAGTGCAAACCTATTTTCCTTACGGAGATGAAATGTTGATGGAAGGGGTCTATATTATATGCTCGACCACTTAGCTTGTCGAAAGCCGAAACGTCGACAGCTACACGTCGAAAGTTTAAAATTGAGAATGTCCACTTACGTAAATTTTTTCCTCGTGAATAAATTTGCTTGGCTGTTATCGGAAATTTGCTTTTTGCCAATGTAGAGTGATCTCAGAGTTGGTATATTTAGTTAGGGAGGGTGTGGGGGTGAAGCCCCCACTTTGTTATGGTTAGGAAGTTTATTTTAATTTGCAGTGGCCAAGCAAACTTTTTCCCGATGAAAAAAGTTTTGTAAGTGGCCATTTGTGATTTTAAGCTTTTGCTGTTTAGCTGTTGATGTTTCCGCGTTCAAGAATCTAAGCGGTCGAGATTCTAATATAGACCCGATGGAAGATGGCATTATTTTCAAAGGTCTTAAAATTGTTGTTGCTGCTTCCTTACAACACAAGTACATCCAGATTTTGCATCATGGTCACCCAGGTTCCGCATCCACCAAGAGGCAAGTGAAAGAATTAATATTTTGGCCTTCATTACAGAAAGACATTGATAAAGTTCTTTCTTCTTGTTCAGTATGCAATAGTACTAGACTGCACTTGCAAAGAGAACCGCTTCAGCAACATCCAGTTCCTGAAATACCTTGGTCCACAGTAGCCACTGATATCTTCGAGTGGAACAATCAACACTACTTGGTATTGGTAAACTCTTATTCGAATTGGTTTGAGATTGATCTACTACCTAATCTAACATCTACTACTGTTATCATTAAGCTGAAACATCATTTCCCAGTCCTTGGTAGTCCGCACAAAGTTACTTCTGACAATGGTACTCAATTTACTAGCCAGTTGTTTCAGAAATTTGCAAGAGAATGGGACTTTCTAATAATTATTACAAATAAGCAAACATACCATGCTATAATCCACACAATGCATGTATTCAAAGAGCAGTTACTTACGTATTGCTTTTTCCACATGCTCTACTATGCCATAAATAACATCTTTTTCATTTAATTCAGTACTTCTCTTCCAGATGTTTTTCAGAAGTAAAGGATAACGAGTAAATCTCTGAAGTGGAGCCACTAGCAGATCTGGCAAATGCAGACGTTTACAATATTCATTTTGCTCACACCACTGAAAAAAGGACAAGGTCACAATAAATTGCAAAAAGGGTTATAGGAAGAACAAAGTAACACTACAGTAATACATTGTAATGTAACATGCAGAGAAATATTGTACATATACAGACATGACATTCCTACCAATCCATTTAGTTTAAATGTGACTGTACCAAATCCAAAGCAGAAAAATATACATTTTATTTCAAGGAGTAACAGACTGTAAATAGACATTTGATATAAATATGAAGGAAGAGAGGAACATTCAGAATAACCTTAACTTGTTCTGAATTATCATGTAAGATACACCAATGTAATGTACTGAATATATTCTGTTTTATTCTTACTATGCAACTTCTAAACTGTTCTCTAGAAAAAAAGTGTCAGTTATTTATACTTACCTTTTTAGTTGGTTCTAAAGTTCACGTAAGTTCTGAAGGCCACTTAAACTCCTTTATGAGACAAATTTTAAAAACTATGCACAAGTGACCCACTGTATTCTATGCACAGTATGAGCCATTTGATTTTTGTACATATAATCTCATTTGTCAGCATGAAACCTGTTTGTAAGAAGTACCAATTTTCAGTCCAATGCATCATGGTTAGAAATACAAAAGGTTGTTTTAGATTTACTTGCTTAAGATTTACAACTAATTAATGGCTTGCTTCACTAAAAACAAGTTGTTTATTTAGGCCCATTTGCCTGCGTGGACTCAAAGAATCATGACTCACAGAAAAGTGAGGTGTTCAGGTGCACAATATTCTAGTCAGCCATTTCAACCCTTGATAATATCGACTGGCACTATACTGCAAAGTATAATTGTATAAGTTGCACATACCCTTAACAGTAGATGTTTGAATACCTCACTGTTGCAGCAGCCTTTAGACTATAAGTGTTGTGTCCTGCACAAAAAACAACCAGTCAGCTTTCAAAATCTCTGACTCCCTCCCACACTTCTTCTCTGACTGCTGATTGGACAGCCCTGAGGAGGGAAAAATCAACAATCAGAGTAGAAAATGTTCAATACTTTTTTGTTGCCTCATGAAGAAGCAGCTCAGAGCCTTCAAAAGAGCAGGAACATCCGGCACATCAGTTCCTTTCTGGCAGATAAGTCTCCTTTGGGAATCCTTCCAAACAGAAAATGTAACTATTCATCATGCATGTTTAGATTATCTGTATATAAAATTTTATATGCTTTAGTGGTTCTGGCCTGTTAGGAAACCTGGTATTTCTTCCATATTGGAAGCTTCTTGTCTGGACTGCTGTTTTTACTTAGTGATAATTTGGGGCTTATTTTCTAAATAAATATACTGCTTATACAATCTTTTGTATAATTAAATGAAAGTTTTGTGTGGGCAGGGAATACTATGGGTGTTGTAGCTCTTATGTTCAGAATGTGGCAACTTACCTACAATGTTTTTCTGTCAGACTAAATTTATTCGAAAAGGGTTTCTGACAGGAATTTAGTGTGCTGGTTATGTTTTAGTGTTCTGGAGACATTCTATGCATGTGAAACTTTAAGTGTGCTGTTTGTACAAACTGTTTCACAGCTTACCTTCTCATCGACTCTTTCCAGCACTTCTGACCTCATCTGAAACATCCTTCTCGGTCACAACACGGAAACTTACCCTGCTCATGTTGGTCCAACTTCTGTAGTTACTAGAAAGAAAAACAAAACAAAACAAAAAAAAAAAACAACTTACCAGAGAACTCTTGCTGACCCTGCAGGTTCAGCCTTTGCTTCAGCCAATGGCGGTTGAAGCTGTAGTATCCAGCAGTCATTCCATTTTTACAGTCATCAAAGCATTCTATCAACAAAACTTCTGTCATGGTCAGTATGTTATAGAGTCAGGATTGTGGGCAAAAAGCCACAACTTCATCTTTTGTTTTGGTTGTTTCTGTATTGCTGGCTTCCATGCTTTTACCAGTACTATTCAATATATCATTTCCCTGTAAATTTGCCCACTGGGTGAGATCATCAGTCAGGCCATCATTGGTTTAGTTGACTAACAATTGTATTAGTAGTTTATTTACTGCAGTGACACCAACAGCTTTATACATATCACAGCCTTTTCCAAGAGTCTCAAGCTAACAGGAAACATGCAGGTCTGAGTACAGGTCAATGACAATTGCTCTGATTTGCTGGAAATGTCTCTTTTCCAGAGCTGTGCACCTATGAGAGGGTTTATGAAAATGTCTCCCTTCAAATCTGAGATTCTAAGAGCCAGTAGAGATCTATTACCTCTGATATATGGAAACAGTAACTTCAGAAAGGACAAACTATGCAGTTGCTGTCATCTCCTGCAGATTATATGCCCCCTTCTCTCATAGGTCTCCACATCTGTATCACTGAGGACCATACAAATGTCCTTTATCTTGAGATGTGGTACAGAAATAAAAAAATCTGTGTGGTTCTGTTTCAGGTTGTATACATTTATAAGAAAACTGATGATATGAAGCAAGCCATGCATTTCAAGAATAATCACCTTCTTTGAACTATAACTGAACTATGAAAAACATGTTAAATGCTAAGACTTCAGTTTCTTGTTGTAAGAGAAGATTAACAATGCTCACTGACCATGCAGGATACCTAGTTGCAAATTCCACTGCATCTAATACTCAGCAATTTTCTTCTTTCCTTAGTTTAGAGAGATCATTTCCCTTTTTGGCATAAACCCTTTGATTATATTCTGTGTCTCATATATTTAAGTGCATAATCTTTGATATGGTTCATATTCAGAAGAGTGAGTAAATGTGTTAATGTTTTCTAACCTAGGCAACTGGCTTATAAAGATATTGTAAGTTAAGCTATCACTTGTTTTCCATTTTAGGGATAATGGTCAACAACTTAATAAATGGAATATCATTTCAACACATTGTTTTAAATACATTTACTAGCTTAACTAGAATGTATGCTTCATTGTCAAATGAAAAATTATCCTTGTTTGCTCACTCCATAAATTATTTATTATCTGTCTGATACAGATAGTCCACTGGAATTGACAGCACCTCCACAGTTTGATCTTCCTCCTGAAGTTGCTGTTTCCATATGACTGAGGTGACAGATCTCCACAGGTTCTTAACAGCTCTGATTTCAAGGGAGACATTTTCATAAAAAAGCCCTCTCATGAGAGTATAGCTCTGTAAAAAGGCAGTCTTCCAGCAAATAACAGCAACTATTGTTGGCCAACTGGGCAAGATAGTCGGGATGCTGGTTATTGGGAGGCTTTGTAATTTGCTGTGTCTGCCTCATCTCAGGATTCTGACTCATTCATATTGACTTGGGCCTATTGGGAGGGCTGGGCAACTCTCTGTATTTAATATATATTGCTGACAGACTGGATTTATTTCCTGACCATCCACAGAGTTTTTCCATGAGATCAGCTCCAAGAAGAAATTATCCCAAACAGTTCCACTAAACAATTTTATCCTTATTAAATAAAGATATTTCTATAAATTATTTCACATCTCTTCAATATACTGTGGATTAAGACGGATATATGGGCCAGATGTAACATTTGCGGACATACATTAAGAAATAAGAAGTCATATCTTGCAACATATACGGATAAAAGTTTTTATTAGGGCTGTATGAAAGATGTATGTAAAACCCATCATTTCCTTAAATAAAGGGAACTGATAATTGGCCACAGAGGCTTATAAAAGACAACTTGAATATCTTAGGTGCCAGCAAGAAAGACCTTTTTGGCCTAAACAAATGTACTCAGTTTTATGCTCATAGACCTGCAATTCCTGTACAAAGAGTCTTTGAACATTCCTGAGATGCCAAATCAGTCATCCATCAAAAAGCAATGGGCACTGAGACGCAACAGACATTCTGTTTGCCCTTCAAATAACTATAGAGATTACTTTTCCTCTATAACTACATTTTATAGTATCAACCTGCATGGTCCAGTGACCATTATTGGAGGTTCTGGAATATCTGTTAAAAAAATTCAGATGTCCAGGCATTGTACTCTTCTTTGTCCATAAAGCTAGCAACCTTCACCACCTGCTGCATGCTTAATGTAATGCCCGTGTCTTCTGAAATACACCAAAGAGATTTGTCTTCCAGAGTGCTTTTCTCTGAACATTCAGAATTAAAAGAATGAGATGAAGTAATCTCTTCTGCTACCTCCCACTTCCAGTACAGAATATCATTACCTGCTGAACCCAGCTCATTGGGGGATTTTGGTACGAACTGCTAGAGTACATCTTATAATTGTAGTATGACCTGCATATGCCTCCTGTTAGCTTGATATTGCTGAGCATGACTGAGAATGTTAGTCAACTAAATCAATGATGGTGTGACTGATGATAACTCCCAGCGGGCAAAATCACAGGGGTAAATGATATACTGGATAGTACTGGTAAAAGCATGGAAGCACCAATACCCCTCCCACCAAAACAAGTGGAACAGCTGTGGCTTTGTGCCCATGATCAGAGAAAGGTCAGCATAACCCATGGCAGCAGTTTTGATCTTAGCATCTTTGGATTGTAATAAATACTTTTGAATGAATAATGATGTTTTTCATAAAGAATGGTCTTTACGTTTTGAAGAGCACTAACACCTAAACTGCTCCTTGTGGAAGTATTTTGGAAGAAATCACAGAAATAAATAAGTATACTGCACAGTTGCTATGAGCTAACTGTTGTTTCATCATAAATGTTTTACATGCTTTATTCTACCATCTAAATTTTATATGCACTTGATAAAATAATGCAGATTTCTTGTGAAGCAACATGAACACAATATGTATGATCATTTGCTGAAACAGATTTATTTTCACTACATCAATAAATGAAAATAGCAATTAGCAAAGACATAAACTGTCTTATACTATATCTATACAGTGCAGTAACTAATGAACCTGAGTGGAAGAACAGTCCTGACAGGAACTATTTGGAAGTACATTTTTAGGACACCAAATGGTGTCTAGATTATTTTTAACATTTTATCATGCTGACTTAAACTGGCCTAATGACATAACAAGCACTAAGCTAGAAAAGTTTTCTACTAAACCAGACTTTGCTTGAATATCACATACTTTTCAGAAAAACAGTGTAAACAGTACTTCATATTCTGTGATTGTGGAGTAACAGTAGAAAAAATATCTTATCAGTAGGGAATACTACTGTCAAAGGAAAAACAACTTCAAAAAGATCAACACACAGCAGGTTCAGGTTAAGGTACTTTAATCTTGCAGCAAGGAGACAAAAACGTGCTAATACAAAGTTTGTCTAACTAGAATCAGGAAGTGAAGCCATTCTTATACATTTCTTACAAGACATTGCCTACTAAGCTGACGTAATAAATCACAAGTTCTTTCAATATTATTTCATAACAGCTGTTTGCCCATGATTTTCTGCTGGCATATCCAGTTTACAAAAAAACTTCCTAAGAAAAACAATGTGGCCTTGATGACCACCGGTCAGATACAACTTCTCACTATGCAATGTTACCATTCAAGGTACTATGGCTAATTTGAGCACAAAGCAAGTACAGATTATAGTTCATTTCTTCAAGCAGTCTTTGTTCAACTGTATCTATCTTTTCTGCAGCTGTGCATGTTCTCATAACACAAACAGAGCTGATTGTTCAAGTTCAATAACATTATAGAAAACAGTATTGTTCTATTCATTATTTTCCTGACCTAGCAGATAATCACCTGCTTCTCAGTAAATTTCCAAAAGGCATAAACATGAATGTTGCTGTGCTAGCAAATACTAGGTCAGAGAGCATCTTGCAGTTTCAGAAAGCATATTGCAGTTTGAAAAGCATATTTTAGTTTCATACAAAACTTAAGCTGTACATAAAATAGAATAAAATGTGTTAACCCTTTTAGCTTCTAATAAGCATTAAACATATACATTAATACATATTTTTCTAACATTTCCCCCCTGTTAATACTTTTTATTCTATTTTCAAAAGCATAAACAGTTTGCTTCTTCTCCTAACCTCTTCTGTTCAGAATTTGCAGTTAAGAGAGTCATTCAGATTAAACTTATGAAAGTGTTTCATTTTTCAACAGTTCTTCAATTTCAGTACTTTGGTACAAAGTCTCAGAAACTGACATGTCTATAAAATCTTTAATTAATCTTTTCATGCAGGGAATACCACAACAAACACACACTCCTAATAGGAGTAATCCCACACAAATGGCAATCAGGATGTTCATTAGGATGTTACCCCACCCCCCCAAACAAATTCTGGAAAAAATCCGTCAGTGGGTTTGGGCCTGGTTTGGTCAAGGCCGACACTTGCTGAATCACCTCAAGATGGTCATTTATCTCATGCTGGTTGTCAGGAATATACGAACAGCACTCCTCTTTTATTAAAGCGCACGTACCACCTTTCGCCGCTAGGGTGAAGTTGAGAGCCATGCGGTTTTGAAGCACCACAGTTCTCATAGCATTCAGTTCATCAGTTACTAATTCGAGAGCAGAAAAAGTTGCATTACTCATTACTTCGAGAAGTTTGGACAGTTTTCTCAGCTCCCAAATCGATTTTACTGCGCCATATGCAGGGGCTATACCTGCCCAAGATATAATAGTGTCACTCAACTCCATGTGTGTCAGTTTATCTTTGTTTTTCACAGAGTTATAGTTTCTCCAGCCTGCTTCAATTCGTCCCATTGGATTCTCAGGTCTCTTGATTGGATTTCCAGGTTTCTTGGTGACCTCTCTGACATTTCGAATTCTTACCTGAGGCAAAACTGCAGTGTATCGTATGGCCGGAACCAGGTAACCCAAAAAACAACTGCCGGACCAATTCTTAGGTAACCATTTGTATGCTTTTTTCCCACACACAAAATAACAATTCTCTACTTTAGTATTAATATATACTTGCCCTGCATGAAACATTTTCTTATCAATGATAGACAGTTGTTTAAAAAGAACAGGATTATGTTGTACTTCATCAACCGTTTTGTGCATTGATTCAAAATATGAGTCATAGTTTGTATCACAAATATAACCTGCATTATTTGCTTTGGTATAACACTTGTAAGGAACAGTCACATTACAGTTGCTCCAACCCACCTGAACAGTATCATTTTTGTAAAAACATACAATTCCCTTTTGTGTAACAGGCAGGTACAATGCTATTTTGTCTTGTGATTTCACAGTTGTAGTATCAAAAATCAAATTTTCCCAGGTCTCATTGACCCCTAGGGGAACAGCAGTCATTAACAATCCCCCGTATGCTGTTGGTATAGCTGTGCAAATCCAGCAATTCGAAACATTAAAAGTTTCAGCATACACATATTTAATTGCTTGGTACGTGTTAAAGTTCAGATGCCAGTCTATGAGTAATGCATCTCATTTATTCAGTTCAGCTCGTGTGGCTGGAAAAAGGAAAGGTCACAGCAAAAAGATTAATGTTATCAGTATAGTTAACAGAATGATCATGCAATACTTCTGAGGTTGTTCTGTATTTCTATTTGCTCCATATCTGGTCATTTTGTTCTTGTGTAACAGTAACAAGTTTTTTGTTCAGTTTAAAGTTTTTAACCAATTTACAGTGTGTCAGATGAATCCAGGACGCTCGTTCTGTGATCTTGACTGCAGTGGGTGTTGACAGTAGCACTTGGTATGGCCCTTCCCACTTCGGTGACGTCCAATTTTTTCTCTTGATGACTTTCACCCAGACCCACGTGCCTGGGACTACTGCTGCTTCCAGTGGTCTGGTTTGTTCTTTATCTGAAACAGAATTTAACTGCAAAAGTTGTTTATTACTTAAAAGTCGTCTCATATATTCTGCGAGTGAACTGTCGGCTTCCTGGTCTGCAGGCATGAGAGGTTTCCACTGAGGTATATAGTATGCCCTCCCAAATAATTTTTCAAAAGGAGTTAACCTCTTTGCATTTGGAACAGTTCTCATGCTCAACAATGCCAGAGGCAGGCAGTACACCCAATTCTTTTGTGTCTCACTAATTAACTTCCTAAGTTTATTTTCCAAAACCCCATTATGCCTTTCTACTAGTCCTGCGGATTGTGGATGGTATGCACCATGGTTCTTTAAGGAAATTCCGAAATATCGGCTCAACTGTTGTATAGTTTGATTTACAAAGTGTGTGCCATTGTCACTGTCGATCTTTTCCGGTATGCCAAATCTAGGAATAATTTCTTTAACAAGGACTTTTGCAATAGTAGCTGCATCTGGATTTTTGGTCAGAAAAGCTTCCACCCATTTGGAAAACATATCTATAATGAAAAGACAATACTTCTTATTTTCACATTTGTTCAGTTCTATAAAATCCATACAGATAGTATGGAACGGGTACGGTGGTGCAGGGAAACTCCCTTGTTTAGGCTTCAACGCCCCTTGTACATGATGCTTGTTACAAACATGGCATGCCGCACAAAAAATGTTTGTGTAGTTTGTAAATCCATATGCTGTGAACACTCGATTCACTAACTGTACCATCCCCCCTGTTGAGACATGGCACTGCACGTGGCTCAACAAAGCTGCATATCTAAACAAATTAGACGGCAAAATCGGTTTTCCTTCTTTGGAGATGTACAGCCCTTTCTCAAGAATTGCTCCTCGTTTTATCCATTTCTGTTTTTCTACTTTCGTAGTAAGTGTCTGCATTGTTTTCAACATTTCTAAATCCAAAATCTCAGAAGGTTGTAATTCCTCACTCAAAAGAAATATTTCTGAAGCTGAAGCTGCCTGCTTTGCAGCTGTATCAGCTCTTGCATTACCTTTTGAAATCCTATCCTGTTGCTTGGTATGAGCTACACATTTACAAATAGCTACTTTCTGAGGTAACTGAATAGATTCTAACAAATCTAAAATAAACTGCGCATGATTAATCGGTTTACCAGTAGATGTTATCATTCCTCTGTTCTTCCACTGTTGCACAAAAACATGTACAGTAGAAAAAGCGTACTGGCTGTCAGTAAAAATGTTCACACATTTACCCTTTGCCAAGGTACATGCCCTTGTCAAGGCAATCAATTCTGTGACTTGTGCAGATAAGTTGTGTGGTAAAGACTTTGCTTCTAAAATCTCAGTATCGGAAACTACTGCATACCCCACTAGGTTCTGCCCTGTAGGACCCCTTCTGCATGAGCCGTCCACATAATATGTCACCTCGGCATCATCCAAGGGAACATCCGTTAGATCTTTTCTAGGCAGTGTCTTTTGCTCAATCTCCTGCAGGCAGCTGTGTGGTGTGCCATCCGCAGGGGTCGGAAGCAAGGTAGACGGATTCAAAGTTGTACATCGTTCAATTGTCATATGAGGTTGGCTCAACAGCATAGTCATCCAGGAAAGATGTCTAGCAGGAGAAAGATATGCTACTTTTTCTTGCAGTAAAATAATCGCGACTGCATGAGGCACTCTCAATGTGACAGGGTGGAATAACACTACTGAGGCTGAAGCCTGTACTGCCATTGCAGCTGCGACTACTGCTTGTACACAGTGGGGCAGAGATCGCGCCACTGGGTCCAGCTGTGATGAATAGTAAGCTATGGGGCGTTGCTTGTCCCCATGTTGCTGTGTTAACACTGATGTCATATAACCTTGCTTACAATCTACAGTTTGGAAAAAACTTTTATGATAGTTTGGTAATCCTAAAACTAATGAGGATGCTATCAATTGTTTTAGTTTGCAGAAAGCCGATTATGCTTCTGGTGTCCATTGTAATAAATCTTGTGCTGCCATAGGCTTCTTGAATAGCAAGTTGGTCAGTGGAGCAGACTCCAAGGCATAGTTTGGAATCCAACTCCGACAGAAATTAGTCATACCCAGGAAGGACATCATTTCCTTCTTGGTAGTCGGTTTGGGTGCTTGTAAAATTGCTATTTTCTTATCTTCATCTAATGTTCTGCCTTCTTTGGATATTACATATCCCAGGTATTTAACCTGATTTCTCCAAAGCTGCAACTTGTTTTTGTTTACTTTATTTCCTTGAGTGGCTAGAAATTGTAGTAATGCTATGGTATCTTCTCTGCATTCTTGCTGGGTGGGGGCTGCCAGCAGGATGTCGTCTACATAAAGTAAAATCTGACTGCCTCTTGGTGGGCTAAATCCTGCCAAGTTGCTTGCCATCTCTTGTGAGAATATTGTTGGACTTTCACAATATCCCTGTGGTAGTCACGTGTATGTATACCTTTTCCCCTGAAATGTAAATGCAAACCAATGTTGGCTGTCAGGGTGTATCGGTATAGAAAAGAACGCATTGCTAATATCTACCACAGAAAAATACTTCTGTTGAGGCTTCAAATCATTCAATAAGGTGTGGATCTGGCACCATAGGTGTTCTAGGTATTACTGCGTCATTTACAGCTTGTAAATCTTGGACCATACGCCATTCTCCATTTGCTTTCCTGACAGGAAATAAGGGTGTGTTACATGGTGAATCGGGAGATTCTACCAGTACACCTTCCTTAAGTAAAGCTGCTATTATAGGTTTGATTCCTACTTCTGCATCTTTCCTTAAGGGATACTGTCTCTACTGTGGTCTAAATGCTGATTTTGGCATAATAGTAACTGGTCCTGCTGTACGAATTAGTCCTACATCTGATTTCCCTGTGGACCAGAGAGTTTCTGGTATGCTCCGTAAGGCATTTTCTTCCTCTTCTAGTAAGAGTGCTAATCAGCTGTCCTCGCTAGACTGCAAGTGTACAGCTGGGTGTGTCTGTGTTATCCAATTTAACTTCTGCTTCTGTACTCCCTGTTCTGACAATTCTAACTCTTGTCTGTTTTTCCAACTTTGTGACTTTTTCTCCTAGGTCTGCCCATTTCACATTCTTGTCCTTAGTCAAACTAACATGTGGTAATCGATTAGATTTATAGAGTGCAAAGAATTCCTGGGGCAATGAACAGCTAGCTACACTGTTCCCTTCTGTGTCCCAGTACAGACTACGTAATACTAATCTGTTTGCATGGTTTCTAAACAGTTCTTGCTCATATTCCTTATCAGGTCCTGGTGTGCTACAATAATACAGAGTACAGTGCAACAAATGCTGTTTATCAGTGTCAAGGGAGGGGGACTTACTGATGGCTATGTTCATCAGTTCTTCGGTTACTGCCCCTGGACCAGTCGTGACCAAGTCTTGGCTGTACCAATAATATGTTTCGCCCTCCGGTTGCACCACAAAAGTATCCATTTGTTGCTGTGCTTCCATACCCTGCATAGTTGGAACTACTGCTATGCCAAATATCTGCATAAGATCTCTGCCCAAAAGGTTTACCGGGCATTTTGCAGAAACAACAATTTTGCTTTTCTGGGTCATCCCTGAAACAGGGTCAGTTATTGCTATGTTATGGGAGAGTGGCTCCCGATACAGCTGTCCATTAGCTGCTTTCACTAATATGTAATCAAATGATTCTGAATTTTCTGGTAGTTTGGAAGGATGTATCAGGGTCCGTGATGCCTCTGAGTCACACAGGAATTTTACTTCCCTCCCCTCTACCAGAAGTGTAACTTCCGGTTTTGTGTTTGCTAAATAGAGCTCTAGGCTCAATAATGCTAAGTCTAAAATTTCACTTTCTTCACTATCTGCGATTTCTTGCACTTCCTCTATTTCTTCTATCACATTCTCTACTCCCTCTATCACATTTGCATTTGTCTTTTCTCGGTTACTCCCTTCTAGTGATTCTTGACTATCATATAGTCAGTCCTCACCCTCCTTATCTTCCATGGCTACCTTCTTGTTTAGCTTGCAATCCCTTGCTAAATGTCCCTTTTTTCCGCACTTAAAACATTCCCCCCTTTTCTTTCTCTCTTCAAACTCCTCTGATTGCTTATCAGATTGTTTGTTTCCCTGGGCATTTTTCTTGCCCTTTTTCCTGGACTGTACTACATAAACTTCTGCTCCATCTTCTACGGAAAATACTTGGGCTTTCTTTTTCTTTTTACTGTTAAAATGCCTTTCTACTTGTACGATGGTCTGCCATGTGCTTTGTAATAAAGCTGCTTATAGGCAAAATACTGCCTTTCAAAAATGCATTCTTTAGCTGCTGCTCATACAGGGAATCATGTGTTTGATCTTCAGGTACCTGCATTCCACAATGGTTATTAAAACACTCTAATAATCTAGCATAATATCTGTCAACAGTTTCACCTTCTTGTTGGATGCATTGATTAATGCAAGTCCAGTCTGCTCTAGGCTTCCATTTCTCAGAGATTCGGTCTGTTAGACCTTTCACTCTGTTATCCAGTTCTGCGTTGCTATGTGGGAGTGGCTTGTGTTCTGCGCCACAGGGATTCCAGTTGCCACTGATCATGTGCCAATCTGGACCTACGATTTGTCTAACTACTTTTTCTACTTCTTCTCCATTTAAATGATAACTTAACCTCATACCCTGTAAGTCTTCTAAGAATTTTCTAAAATTAACTTTTGGATGGGGAATTCCCTCTGTGGTTTTCCGGATGTCTTCCGGTGTCCACGGTCTATATACTAGGAGAGTCGGGTCCTGTCCTTCCTGTCCTGCCTGAAGATTTGGTACTTCTATGAGCAGACATATCTCTTCTTCACTCATAGCTCGTGAATTTTTGTTAATTTGATATAACTCAGTATCCCCTCTTAAGTTACATGTTCGAGACCTAGTCTCGATGGGATCTCTGACATATGGTCTTGGCTTCGCGGAGACGGCCGGGTATAGCAAAGGTGGACCAGCCTGTCCACTAGCTTCATATTCTGGTAAGGGAAGTGTAGGGGGCGGAGGGGCTGATGCTATTACCAAATTATTGTCTTCTTTATCTAGAAACATAGCTTTTGAATTATTACTTTTTTGTTCCCTACGGTTTGCTTCCTCAATCCAGCTGTGTGCCTGAGGAATGCCTAATTGACGTTGCTGTTTTACCTGACCTTTTGCATCGGTTTTAAGCTGTTTGACAAGTTTAATAAGTGAGGATTTTTCTAATTTGCCATCAAATTCATATTTATTAACCCATTTTGTATAGTATCTAACATTGTCGGCACTCTGTAATTGTATATATTTTGCATCTTCGGTTAACGGTGGATCTTGGGAACTTTTTGTGCACTTATTTCCCATATTGTTCTGACTGTTAAAATGTTACATAACCCTTCTTATCTTTATGTGGTACCATAATTTCTCTTTTTCACAGTTTATCTAGAATAACTGCCTTACCTATTCTGTTTCCCTGATCTATGACAAGACTGCAATCTTCCTGTCCCTGACTTGTACAAGACAAATCTCCTGACAGATGATACAAATCAAGTCCCTGATCTAAAACAGAAAAAAAGGTAAATCTCACCTTACCTGAGCCTCCGTGATTGATCGCCTGGTTTGAGGGAAAACTGTTAACTCATCTTTCAGTCGCAGATCAGAACAGTGGCTGGCCTCTTTTGAATGACAATTCAGTCGGAGGTCTTTCAGAGCAGAAGAACCGATGTGGTCTCTTCCCCGTACGGTTTCATGCCACCTGGCCCATCTGACCTGAGGTGAAGTGAGAGTTTCTGGTCCGAAGGACCAATCTGTCAAAGGAAAAACAACTTCAAAAAGATCAACACACGGCAGGTTCAGGTTAAGGCACTTTAATCTTGCAGCAAGGAGACAAAAACGTGCTAATACAGAGTTTGTCTAACTAGAATCAGGAAGTGATGCCATTCTTAAACATTTCTTACAAGACATTGCCTACTAAGCTGACGTAATAAATCACAAGTTCTTTCAATATTATTTCATAGCAGCTGTTTGTCCATGATTTTCTGCTGGCATATCAAGTTTACAAAAAAAACTTCCTAAGAAAAACAATGTGGCCTTGATGACCACCAGTCAGATACAACTTCTCACTATGCAATGTTACAATTCAAGGTACTATGGCTAATTCGAGCACAAAGCAAGTACAGATTATAGTTAATTTCTTCAAGTAGTCTTTGTTCAACTGTATCTATCTTTTCTGCAGCTGTGCATGTTCTCATAACACGAACAGAGCTGATTGTTCAAGTTCAATAACATTATAGAAAACAGTAAAGTTCTATTCATTATTTTCCTGACCTAGCAGATAATCACCTGTTTCTCAGTAAATTTCCAAAAGACATAAACATGAATTTTGCTGTGCTAGCAAATACTAGGTCAGAGAGCATCTTGCAGTTTCAGAAAGCATATTGCAGTTTGAAAAGCATCTTTTAATTTCATACAAAACTTAAGCTGTACATAAAATAGAATGAAATGTGTTAACCCTTTTAGCTTCTAATAAGCACTAAACATATACATTAATACATATTTTTCTAACAACTACAAACTTTTCTTAAAAGATATGTTTTTGTTTTGGTCTTTTTAGCACAGTGCATTCAATTAGTTGAGCATGTTAAAGAATACATTTCAAACAATCTTCCATCATCCTTATCAAAAGCTTCATAACAATAACACTTTAGAAAATTACATATACTAGGCAAGTCAAGAAACTGCAAGAAAGACTTTCACAGAATAAGGGTAAACAATGTAGTGTGTTTTCTGAATGGCCTTCTATAATATTGACAGTAAGCAGAAGGCTATAGTGGTTGGATTCATAAAAATTCACCTCATAATGTTAAGCGAGTTTGACTAACAAGCAGCCATGTACTGGGTATGTGAGATTCAGAAAACAACTGGAATGTATGCTTCATTGTCAAATGAAAAATGATCCTTGTTTGCTCACTCTATACATTATTTATTATAGTCCACTGAAATTGACAGCACCTCCACAGTTTGATCTTCCTCCTGAAGTCGCTGTTTCCATTTGACCAAGGTAACAGATCTCCACAGGTTCTTGACAGCTCAGATTTCAAGGGAGACATTTTCATAAAAAAGCCCTCTCATGAGAGTACAGCTCAGTAAAAAGGCAGTCTTCCAGCAAATAAGAGAAACTACTGTTGGCCAAGTGGGCAAGATAGTCGGGATGCTGGTTATTGGGAGGCTTTGTAATTTGCTGTGTCTGCCTCATCTCATGATTCTGACTCATTCATATTGACTTTGGATTACCAGGAGAGCTGAGCAACTCTCCGTATGTAATATATATTGCTGACAGACTGGATTTATTTCCTGACCATCCACAGAGTTTTTCCATGAGATCAGCTCCAAGAAGAAATTATCCCATACAGTTCCACTAAACAATTTTATCAATATTAAATTAAGATATTTCTATAAATTACTTCACATTTGTTTAATGTACTGTGGATTAAGAGATATACAAGCCAGAAGTAGCATTTGCAGACATGCATTTAAGAAATATTGTCATATCTTGCAACATATATGGATAAAAGTTTTTATTAGGGCTGTATGAAAGGTCTAGGGTAAAACCCCTCATTTCCTTAAATAAAGGGAACTGATAATTGGCCACAGAGGCTTATAAAAGACAACATGCATTTCTTAGGTGCCAGCAAGAAAGACCTTTTTGGCCTAAAAAAATGTACTCAGTTTTATGCTCATAGACATGCAATTCCTGTACAAAGAGTCTTTGAACATTCCTGAGATGCCAAATCAGTCATACATCAAAAAGCAATGGGCACTGAGACGCAACAGACATTCTGTTTGCCCTTCAAATAACTATAGAGATCACTTTTCCTCTATAACTACATTTTATAGTATCAACCTGCATGGCCCAGTGACCATTATTGGAGGTTCTGGAATATCTGCTAAAAAAATTCAGATGTCCAGGCATTATACTCTTCTTTGTCCATAAAGCTAGCAACCTTCACCACCTGCTGCGTGCTTAAGGTAATGCCCATGTCTAATGGAATACACCAAAGAGATTTGTCTTCCAGAGTGCTTTTCTCTGAAAGTTCAGAATTAAAAGAATGAGATGAAGTAATCCCTTCTGCTACCTCCCACTTTCAGTACAGAATATCATTACCTGCTGAACCCAGCTCATTGAGGGATTTTGGTACGAACTGCTTGAGTACATCTTATAATTCTACAAAGACCTGCAAATGCCTGCTGTTAGCTTGATATTGCTGAAAATGATTGAGAATGTTAGTCAGCTAAATCAGTGATGGTCTGACTGATGATAACTCCCAGTCGGCAAATTCACAGAGTTAAATGATATACTGAATAGTACTGGTAAAAGCATGGAAGCCACCAATACCCCTACCACCAAAACAAGTGGTACAGCTGTGGCTTTGTACCCATGATCAGAGAAAGGTCAGCATAACATAATGACCACGGCAGCAGTTTTGATCTTAGCATCTTTGGATTGTAATAAATACTTTTGAATGAATAAAGATGTTTTTCATAAAGAATGGTCCTTAAGTTTTGAAGAGAACCAGCACCTAAACTGCTCCTTGTGGAAGTATTTTGGAAGAAATCACAGAAATAAATAAGTATACTGCACAGTTACCATGAGCTAACTGTTGTTTCATCATAAATGTTTTACATGCTTTATTCTATCATCTAAATTTTATATGCAGTTGATAAAATAATACATATTTCTTGTGAAGCAGCATGAACACAACATGTGTGATCAATTGCTGAAACAGTTTTATTTTCTCTACATCAATAAATGAAAATAACAATTAGCAAAGACATAAACTGTCTTATACTATATCTATACAGTGCAGTAACATACTAATGAACCTGAGTGGAAGAATAGCCCCGACAGGAACTATTTGGAAGTACATTTTCAGGACACCAAATGGTGTCTAGATTATTTTTAACATTTTTTCATGCTGACTTAAACTGGCCTAAAGACATAACAAGCACTAAGCTAGAAAAGTCTTCTACTAAACCGGACTTTGCTTGAATATAACATACTTTTCAGAAAAACAGTATAAACAGTACTTCATATTCTGTGATTGTGGAGTAACAGTAGCAAAAAATGTGTTATCTTATCAGTAGTGAATAGTACAAACTTTACTTTAAAAAAAGAAGTTATGTCTTACCATAACGTTCCATCTGTGTTGTTGATATTCGTTCATTCATTACTGAAGGGTTATTGGTTCCGTCCTCGGAACTGAGCTGGCCAATATCAAGCTCATGTCAGTCAAAAACTCTTGAGCCAAGGTCCTACCCAGAAGCTCTGCTCCCTGTTACCTCAGATCGAGTTTGCAAGTTGATAGATAAAAGTAGAAGCTACTTCTGGTCATAACAGACCTACAGGAAAGGAGGACATGAGACCAACCAAGAACCTCCGTATGGGGGACGGAGGGTGGGAAGTAATGAATGAATGAAGATCAACAACAAGATGGAACATTATGGTAAGACAACTTCTTTATCTGATGTTGTTAATCTTCGTTCATTCCTTACTGATGGGACAGAGTCCCCAGCTACCTGTATTCCTGGGTGGCCCTCTTGGAAGGACATTCCTGAGCACCATGGAGCCAAAGGAATCTCTACGTCTGGAGGCCAAGTCCAATATGTAATGAAGAATAAAGGTATGAGGTTTGGCCCAAGTTGCAGCTCAGCAAATATCATTGAGGGAAGCCTTAGCATGGAAAGCTGCTGAAGTTGCCATAGATCTTGTAGAATGTGCTTTGACTCATTGAGGTAAGGTGAAATTGTTTTTGTTGTGGATAAAGGTTATACAATTTCTCAACCATGAAGCCAATGTAACTTTAGATACAGGATGACCCTGTCTAGATCCAGAAAAAGCCAGAAACAGTTGGTCTGATTTGCAGGTAAATTCTGTTCTGTCCAGATAAAATCGTAATTGCCTATGAACATCCAAGGAGTGCAGGCAATACTCTCCCTTGTTAGAATGGTTAGGAAAGAACACTGGAAGGTCAATAGAGTTGATTGATAGATCACTCTGGCACCACTTTTAGTAAAAAGGTAGAATTAGTTCTCAGTGATACCCTATCCTTATGGAAGATAAGATAGGGAGGTTTGATGCATAAGGCCTGGAGTTCTGATAATCGCCTGGCCGATGTGATTGCAATCAAAAACAAAGTTTTCCAAGAGAGATATTTTACATCACATGAAGATGCAGGTTCAAAGGGGAGAGCTGTTAGAGCTTGCAGAACCAAAGCCAAATCCAAAGGTTGTACAGGTTCTCTAAAGGGAGGTTTTAGGTGGATAACCCCTTTCAAGAAAGTCTTACAGAGTATGTGTGATGTAAGTGAAGAATCTTGAAAACCAGTATGAAAATTTGAAATGGCAGATAAATGTACACAGGTAATAGAAGCAGACACCCCAGAGTGGAAAAGATGTGATAGGTAATCCAATACCACCGAGACTGGGGCTGTCAAGGGGTCTAATTGTTCATTTGCTGCCCATAGAGAGAACCTTTTCCATTTGTTAAGAAAGATTAGTCTGATGGACAATTTATGAGATGCATTGAGAATATTGCGCACAGGGGACGAAAAGTTTTCATGCCTGGCAATCATTGGAAGTGGAGAAACTCAGCTGTCAGTTTCAGGGTTGTTAGAATGGAGTAAATCAGACCCTGCAGATGGGAGATGAACGTTGCGAATGGATTAAGGATCCACGGATGATCTAGCAGGTGAGGCCAGAGGAAGGGAAACCAGACTTGTCGAGGCCAATATGGAGCAATAAGGTTACCTTTGCTCTTCAACTGTTCATGCTTTCTTTAGAAACTGGGAGATGAGGGAGAGAGGAGGATAAGCATAAAGAAGACCCGAGGGCCAAGCATGGACTAGCGCTTCCCTTGGTGACTGTCCTCGAGGGGGGGATCAGGGTAAAATAGTTGCTGCACTTGTATTTGGTTGGGAAAGCAAATAGGTCTCAGCAAGGCTGGCTCCAGCAGTTGAAGATTTTTCCTGCTATCAGAGGATTGAGGGACCACTCGTGAGGCTGTAGAATGCACCTCCTCAATTTGTCTGATGTCATGTTGGAGCTCCTGGGAATGTGCGTTGCAATTAGAAAGCGGTTGTAAGCTATCGCCCATTGCCATATTCTCAAGGCTTCTCGGCATAACTGGTAAGATCTGGTTCCCCGTTGTTTGTTGATGTACCAGACCACTGACATGTTGGATCGTAATAGTCCCTAACAGAAGGATGGAGTGAAATGTTTGCAATGCTAGAAGCACCACCCTCAGTTCCAGGACACTAATATGCAAAAGGGCCTCTGTCTCTGACCAGGTGCCTTGGACTGAGGTTCCTTGACATAACCCCCCCCACCCCATCAGGGAGGCATCCGTGTTCACCGTGGCTACCGGTTGATGGGGGATGAAAGGGTGAGACCATTGTTGGGGATTTTGAGACGTCCACCAGAGTAAATCTTGCTTGCATCTCTGAGTTACACTTATCTGAAAAGATAAAGGATGTTATAGTGGGTACCACTGAGTGAGAAGTAGCCATTGAAGGAGCCTCATGTGGAATCTGGCTAGAGGAACAATGGTAATCGAGGCTGCCATTGACCCCAACAGCTGGAGTATATATCAAGCTGGAGATTTGTGGTGACAAACCAGCGGTTGAACTTGTTGTATTATTCTCTGAAGCCTGTGTTCTGGAAGGGATGCTGTGCAATTTCTCATGTCCAACATTATCCAAAGACTGAGTTGGGGTTGTGTTGGGTTTCTCCCAGTTTATAGTGATTCCCAGGCTTTGAGCTGTTAAGAGAGTATACTGCAGGGCTTCCTCCAGTAGACACTTGGTGGGGCGGTGAGGAGCCAGTCATGTAGATATTGAAACGCCTGGAATCCTTGAAGTCGCAAGTGAGCAATAACCACTGCCATGCATTTTGTGAACACTCTGGGGGCTGCAGAGACCGAAGGGCAGGGCTCGAAACTGGTAGTGACTGGCTCCTATATGGAAGCAGAGGTATCTTCTTGAGTGTTTGTCCATTTTTATGTGGTAATATGCATCTTGAAGATCTACAGAGCACATCCAATTGTCTTCTTCCAGAAGAGGAAGGATATACTGAACTGTGATCATCTGGAATTTATCTGTTTTTACAAATTTGTTTAGTGTACTGAGATCCAGAATTGGTCTCCAGTCCCCTGTCTTTTTTGGCACTAAAAAGAACCTTGAGTAAAATCCAGATACTATCTGGTCTGGGGGGGTGGTCTGGATGACTCTTTTTTGTAGCAGCTTTTGGATTTCATGTGCTGCTGCTTCCCTTTGACTGGGTGGAACGTCAGGTAATACTCTTGATGAGACTGGGCAAAGATGGAAGGGGATGTGATAGCCTCTGGATATAATCCGTTGTACCCAAGAGTCAGTTGTTATCTTTTGCCAGGCAGCAGGATACAAGGAGAAATGACCCCCAACCGCTTCCAGAGGTGAGCAGTCAGGCAACGCTTCAGGAGCGCTGATAGGGTTGGCCAGAGAAAGAATCTCTGAGACACCGGTTTCGCAGACCTCCTCTGCCCCGAAATGGGCATCTTCCATTGGAGTTTCCCCCTCTGACTCTGGTTCCAAAGTGAGATCCACTACTGGAGTCAGAGGTAGGGAAGCTGCTGTCAGAGTAATTGGCTTTGAGTCTTGAGTGGAAGTCGAAGGAGGAGTATACATTGGGGTTTGAGGAGATATACATTCACCTGAATGAGGGACCGTACACTTCAACGGTTGAGAGAGACCTCCTGCCACAAGCAACTGGTCAACAAGCTGTAACACATCCTGTTCAGAAAGACTCTTGGTTGACCTCATGGAGAAAGCTGATGGTGATTCTGGCCTTTCTAGAAAAGGACTATACTGACTGATCGCAAAAGGATCCAGTGAAGGAGAATATTTTGTCCTTGCTAACTCAATAGGTGCAGAGCCCAGAACCGAGGAAGTCTGCACCAAAGAAAATGATGTGGAAAATGTCTGCACCGAAGATATCAGCGCTGTAGTAGTTGAAGGTGTCTGCACCGTAAAGGCAAAGGTCTGCTCTGAAGGGTACTGTGCCATAGTGGAAAGTGTGCTGGCAATAAGGATGGTGCCGAGAAGGACTGCACCAAAGCACATGTCGGTGCCGAAAATGTCTGCACCG
Organism: Protopterus annectens; assembly: GCF_019279795.1. Lineage (NCBI taxonomy): Eukaryota > Metazoa > Chordata > Ceratodontiformes > Protopteridae > Protopterus > Protopterus annectens. The sequence continues at coordinate 233,280,927 of NC_056745.1, forward strand.
TGGAGTACAGAAGAGTCATACTTGGAGCCGAAGGTGACTGTACCAACGGTGCCGAAGGGGACTGAACCTGTACTGATGGTGCAGTTAAGGGTTGCAACAGAGCTGTCGGAACCATAGTTGTCTGCACCGGGAACCCCGGTGCCGGTATCGATAAAGGAGACATGGCTGTAGTCAGAATCATTTGGGGCAGTGCCGAGCCTGGAGCCGACAGGGTCACAGGTGGCAGCACCGGAGTAGTAATCAATTTCACCTTCTTGTGAGTCGACTCCCTACGATCTCCAGAGGGAGAAGAAGGGAGTGACTTTAGTGAAGAAGAGGAAAAATGCCTCCTGCAGGATTTAACAGGAGGGGGTGAGCCCTCTGACCCAGAAATAGCCTCAGAGAAAGGAGACTTGAGGAGACCTTTCAAAATTAACATATTCTTCCTCTCGTTGAGAATGCTGGTACAGAAATTTTTACAAATCCCACATGGAGGACCCACAGTCAAGTGGGAGACATTAAGACAGTATATACATAAGTTCTGGCCATCAAAAAGTGGTAACTTATGGCCACAATCCTTGCACTGCTTGAAACCAACGCTACTTTTCTTATCCGACATAACTGGTGTGGAGAAGAAGAACAGTACCAAAAGGAAGAAGAAAGGCTACCAAGAAAGAAAAAAAGAGAAAAGGAAGGATTACCAACGATGGTAAAGGAGAATTACCACAAGGTAAGAAAGGAGGGTAATAAAGGGAAAAGACTAAAGGGAGAGAGTCTAAAGTGTGCGATAAGGTAGGAAAATATTAGAATAAACTTTTGAGAAAAAGTTAGAGTAAGAAGAATATATAAACTTTCAAAAAATTAGACACTTAGCTGAGAGAGTGGCTTGACAAGGCTGTACAGCAACGCAGCAAACGAGATCTGAGGTAACAGGGAGCAGAGCATTCTGGGTAGGACCTTGCCTCGAGTTTTTCCCTGATGCGAGCTTGATATTGGCCAGCTTGGTTCTGAGGATGGAACCGATAACCCACCAGAATGGAATGAACGAAGATTAACAACATCAGATGATATGTTTTTGTTTTGGTCTTTTTAGCACAGTGCATTCAATTAGTTGTGCATGTTAAAGAATACATTTCAAACAACCATCCATCATCCTTATCAAAAGCTTCATAACAATAACACTTTAGAAAATGACATACACTAGGCAAGTCAAGACACTGCAAGAAAGACTTTCACAGAATAAGGGTAAACAGCGTAATGCGTTTTCTGAATGGCCTTCTATAATATTGAAAATAAGCAGAAGCCTATAGTGGCTGGATTCATAAAAATTCACCTCATCATGTTAAATAAGTTTGAGCAATAAGCAGCCATGTGCTGGTGATGTGAGATTCAGAAAACATAGCTACACAACGGGGCCCACTGACATAACATAGCCAGCCTTGTTATATGCTAATGACTGCATAATGAACTGTTGTGTATGCCTAAAAAAAAAAACATAGTAAAGTGATTCAGAAACGTTAAACATTATTCAGTGATGCTGCACCCACCTTAGATATATACACAGACATATGCTCATGTTCAGGCAGTGTAAGTCATTGAATAATGTTAGGGGTTGCCACAGTTATTGTAAAAAAAAAAGTTATGTTCTTACCATAATGTTCCATCTGTGTTGTTCATCTTCATTCATTCATTACTAATGGGTGTCAGTTCCGTCCTCGGAACCTAGTTGGCCTTGCAACTAGCTCGTGCCAGCCAAAATACTCTCGAGCTAAGCTTTACCCATAGTGCCCCTCTCCCTGTTACCTCAGATCGAGTTTGCCTGTGAAAAAGAAACAGAGGCTTTTTCTGAGCACGTCTCCTAATGTGGGATTTGGACTAAATCCAAACCTCCAAGAGCCCCTTGTAGGGGGAATGAGGGTGGGACATAATGGATGAATGAAAACAAACAACACAGATGGAACATTATGGTAAGAACATAACTTCTTTATCTGATGTTAATCTTCATTCATTCCTTACTGATGGGACAGAGTCCCTAGCTACTTTATGTCCTTGGAGGCCCTCTGGAAGGATGTTCCTGAGTACCATTGAACCAAAGGATACTCTCCCCCTGGCTACCAAATCCAATTTGTAATGAGTGATAAAGGTATGAGGGATAGCCCATGTTGCAACTGGACAGATATCATCCATTGAGGCCTTTGAATGAAAAGCAACAGAAGTCACCACTGATCTGGTTGAGTGTGCTTTGACCTTGCTCGGTACAGGAATTTTATTATGTTGGTAGACAAAGCGTATACGATTTCTCAACCACTTAGATAAATTCACTTTAGAAACAGTGTTTCCCAATTTAGGGCCTGAATAGGAAACAAATAACTGGTCTGATTTATGTACAGTATTTTCCTTTATTTGAGAAGTTTGGAAAAAAGTCTGGTAGGTCAACTGTCTGGTTCATTGTCAATTCTGAAATAACTTTGGGGAAAAAGGAAGGGTTAGTCCGGAGTGATACTCTGTCCTTCTGAAAGATCATGTAAGGGCATTTTATGCACAAGACCTGAAGATTGGATATGCATCTGTTTGAGGTGATGGCAACTAAAAATAGGGATTTCCAGGATAAGAAGTTTATATCGCAAGTGCCAGCAGGTTCGAAAGGTGATCATGTCAGGGAATGCAGCACTAGTGTTAAACTCCAAGGTTTGACTGGTTCTTTGAAGGGTGGCCTGATATGTGACCCTTTCAAGAAGGTTTTACAGAGATGATGGGAAATTAAGGATGAGTCTTGGAATTTGGAATCCATTATGAAAGATTGAGTTAGCAGCCAAATATACTCGAATGGTAGAGGCTGCTGCTCCTGAATGAAGAAGGCTTGACAAATAATCCAAAACCACACTAACAGGAGCTGAGCAAGGGTCTAGTTCTCTCTGTCGGGACCAAATAAGGAAATCTCTTCCACTTGCTAAGATAGATTTTCCTGGTGGATAGTTTGTGTGAAGCCAGAAGAATGTTATGCACCGGGAAGGTAAGGTTATTCTGCCTGGCAATTACTGGAAGTACAGAAACCAAGCTGTCAGCTTGAGACTGGATTTGTTTGGGTGTATCAACCCCTGTGGGTTTGAGATTAATTCCGGAGTTGGATCCAGAATCCATGGTTGTCATACTAGGTGAGGCCAAAGGAAGGGAAACCAAACTTGTCGGGGCCAGTATGGTGCAATGAGGATTACTCTTCTTCACAACTGAAGGGCCTTCTTTAGCATTTGTGGGAATGGGGGGGGTCTATATCACATAGTCGAAGTGTCAAATCTTCGACTATGTAAATATCGAACCCAAAAGTTCAAAAGCTAAATACTCTGAACACTCAGAACAGCGATTTTTTTTCCCTGGGGAAAAAAAAATCACTGTTCAGGTATAAAATGCGGAAACACACGAACACTAAATACTGTTTCTAATGTGGGGGGCTTTGCCCCACACCCTTCAATGTGGGGGGGCTGTGCTCCCCACACCCCCCCCTACTTAAATATACCAACTCCGAGATCACACCACAGTGGAGGAAATAGCAGAGCCGCAGAACTGGCCCACTGAATCCTTTCCCTGGGAAAGAATTCGATGTTCTGCTGCTTTGTTATTTTTAGACTTCGAACTTCTCAGTTCGAAATTTCGGCATTTAGAGTTGTGAGTATTTGAACTTATGATATACACCCGAACAAGGGAAGGGGAGGGAAAACATACAATAGTCCCATGGGCCAATTGTGTATCACAGCATCCCTCGGGGACTCTCCCTGTGGGGAAATTAGGGCAAAGTAGCTGTTGCATTTGTGATTTGCTGAAGAGGCAAATAGTTCGCAGCAAGGTTGACCCCAGTGGATGAAACTCTTTGCTGCTATGGTTGAATTAAGGGACCACTTGTGAGTCAGGAGGATACATCTGCTCAGGTTGTCTGCCATCATGTTGGTATTCCTGGGAATGGGCATTGCTATCAGAAAGCGGATAGAAGCTGTCATCCATTGCCAAATTTTCATGGCCTCTTGACACAACAGGTAGGACCTGGTACCCCCTTATTTGTTAATGTACCAGACCACTGACATGTTGTCAGACTGGATAGCAATTGTCCCTGACGGGAGGACAGATTGGAATCATTGCAATGCTAGAAGACTGCCCTTGGTTCTAGAACACTGATATGCAGGTTAGCCTCCATGGGTGACCCAGTGCCTTAGACCATCTTTCCTTGGAAGTGCCCCCCCCCCCCATCAGGGAAGAGTCCGTGGTCACTATGGCCTTTTGATGAGATGGAGAGAAAGGGCGGCTCCATAGGTCTTTTTCTGCCTTCACCCATCACGTTAAATCTTGTTTGCATCAGTTTGTTATGCAGATCTGAAAGGACATTTGTAGAAGGAAGCAGCAGTCCACAAAAAGGACAACAACTGATTGGCCAAAAGAGAGCCATAAAGATGATACAGTGGACTATTGAGGATAAGAAAGAAATTATGTATTGTTATTATTATGCAATAAGCCCAGAATTTCCGGATACAAGATATACAAAATGATTAAGAGAGAAATTAGAGGAAAGAAAAATACTGTCAGAAGCTTCAGATAAAAAATTGCATTCATTAATACAACAGATTTTTGAAAAACAGTATATAGATCAAGAAACTTTGATCTCTTTGGAAAAATAAGCCTTTGAGGAAGTGGAAAAATACAAACAACAAAACTTAGAGATATTTGAAAAAGCTAAAAAAGAGATATGGACATGGGAAAGAAAGAGAGATTTGATATGGTGCAATATTTATGCAAAGGAGAAAGCTAAGTTAAGTAATATAGAGAAGGCAGTCTCAAAAGTATTTGAAGAGAAATACAGGTAAAGGCATCCAGATATGGAAAATTTCACAATAAAAAGATTAATAACACAAAAACATAATGTAGAAAAGACGATTAGTAAAGTAAAAGTTAAAGGAATAGAAGCTGAAGTTATGGAGTGCCTGCCTGCAAAGTGAAGGATTTAGGTCTAAGATAGACTGCATCACAGTATGCTGGAGTGAGTCCCCAGAATAAGGAAAAGCAAGAAGACCAGGAGACATGTGAAGAAGAAATATGGACAGGGGAAAGGAAAAGAGAATTAATATGGTGTAATATTTATGCAAAGGAGAACGCAAAATTAATTAATACAAAAAGAGCAGCACCAAAGATATTTGAAGAAAAATATAGGCAAAGGAATCTGGATATGGAAAACTTTACAATACAAAAAATAAGAAGACTAAGAGGAAAAGTAGAAAAAGAGATGAGCAATGGAGAAGTCAAAGAAATAGAAACTGAAGTAATGGAACAGCTGCAAAGAGAAGGATTCAGTGTATAAAATCAAATGCAGAAAGCACCACAGTAGGATAGAGCAATGGATATCCAAATTAGGTGGAAACCAGTGGAACAGGAAGTAACTGGTCAGGTGCTATATCAAGATATTTTGGAGCCTTCCACAAGAAACCAGTATAAACATTCATTTGAAGCTGGACAGCAAGGAAAGAAACAGGAAACTGTGGAAACTCTGATGCAGTCAATGTTGAGGAGTGATAGGCCAGTGAGTTCCCATATGACAGAACAACAGAAGACACAGGATGAAATTGAAGAGAAAGTGTCACAGGAAGATGCTATAGAACTTTCTATAGAATGCCCACAGAAAATGGAAAACAAGGGATGTACTCTCAGTATGGAAGAAAAGGAGTTAGAAGAAGAGTTGCTTGATTTAATAGACAAAGATAGATATATCAAGATCAATGAGAGAAATAGACTGCAGAAGGTTAATTAAAACCCCAAAAGTCAGAAGCTTGATAATACAAATGAGCACAGTAATTACCACTGTCCATAGAGACCCATGTGATATAACAGAAGCAAACACAATATATTACTGTGCTGCTAAATTAATAATGGATAAAGTTCTACCACAGGAACATAGGGTAGCAAGGGAAAAGAGGGGGCAACAGCGAACACCATCATGGAAATTTCGTATAGAGAAAACTATAAAGCAGCTAAGACAAGAAGTATCATTGTTAGAAGATTATAGAAGACGGAACAGATCAATGAAAATATTAAGAAATATAGAACTGTGATAAAAGCAATGCATGGTATTAGAACAGACCAGGATCTATTATGCACTATTGGAGATAACAAACTAAAAATTACAAAACATAGGTTCATAGGTTGGTACTAGGCTATCAGCCCTAGAGCCTATACAAGCCTAGCCATAACAATTCCCTGGCTATTTCTTCCCACACTATTTACTTCTCTGGACCCCTGTCTAGCAGGGCGACTGACGTGATCCCCGGGGTGAATTTCCTTTCTCCCATCCAATCATCAAGGTTCCTTTTGAAGAGTGCCAAAGAGGCACTCTGCTTGACATGTATGGGCAATCTATTCTAGAGTCTGGGGAGTCTCTGGGTCAGGAACATATCCCTCCAGCATGTTTTGTTTACTGTGATGACAAGGTTTAGATCCCTGGAGCTTGTGGCGGCGGAAAGACTTAGAAGATACGAAGATAAATATAAGGGAAAAACACAAAATAAACAAATTATTGATGACCCAAAAATGTTTTATAGAGAACTGGGAAATAAGGTAAAAGGAATAGATAAACCGCCAAAAAAAGAGGAAGTAGATACATTTTGGAGAAGTATCTATGAAGATCCTGTGGAACATAAGAAAGATGCTAAATGGATAGAAGAAGTAAAAGAGACAATAAGAAGTTTAAAGGTACAGGATATGAAATGGGATGAAATAACAACTAGAGAGATTGAAATAAAGTTGAGAAAAGCCTCTAACTGGAGATTTAGCCATGAGTAAGAACTATTTATATATGCACCCCGAACACACACCACACTGGTTAACAACAGGAAAAACAATGCTCTTACTTAAGAGTGAACCTGCAAGCTACCCTAAAAATTATAGACCAATAACTTGTCTTCCAACAACATACAAACTATAGATGGGAATTGACGCTGACAGAGTTTATAGTCATTTAGAAGAAAACTCAATTATGGCTGTAGAACAAAAGGGCAATAAAAGAAAGTCATGGAACAAAGGACCATTTGTTGTTAAACAAAGTTATAGTGGAGAATTGTAAGAAGGGGAAGAACCTAAGTATGGCATGGATTGACTACAAAAAAGCATTTGATAGTATCCCACATTCATGGATAAAAGAGTGCTTAAAAATGTATAAGATATACTCTACACTGATTGATTACATTACAACTATGAAACAGTGGCAGACCACTTTGCAATTAAGCCATGATAAAGGACAGATTATTATCCCAGGGATAAAAATTCAAAGGGGGATATTCCAGGGCGACTCTCTGTCACCCTTGTTATTCTGCCTTGCCATTAACCCATTAAGCTGCTTACTTAACAGACTAGGCCATGGCTACAATTTGGCTTCTAGAAAACAACAGTCTAACGACTTCTCATCTTCTCTTTCTTGATGATTTAACATTGTATAGCTCATCAGATGAGGAACTGAAAGCACAGCTGCAGGTTGTCAAAACTTTTTCATATGATATTGGAATATCATTTGGTCTTGATAAATGTGCAAAAGCAGCCTTTAAAAAAGGAAAATTGCAGCACCAGGAAAACGTCAGTTTGAAGAATGTGATATAAAAGAACTTGAGCAAGAGGGGGTGTATAAATACTTGGGAACTGATGAAGGATAAGCAATAAAACATGAACAAATGCAAATAAGGCTTAGTAAGGAGTACTTTAGAAGGCTTAAATTAATCCTGAAGACAGCATTGACAACTAGGAACAAGATCCAAGCTATAAATCAATTTGCTCTTCCTGTCCTAACTTACAGTTTTGGAGTGACTGACTGGCCCCAAAAGGTGTTGGATAGATTGGATATCAAAACAAGAAGGATGCTTCATGCTCACCAAATGATTTATAAAAATCAGTGTATACCAAGATTATATATCCCCCATTCTGAAGGAGGGATGGGCCTCCTTGAAATTAATTACATGTATAGATCTGCAATCGTGGAACTCCACACATATCTATTGACCTCACAAGATCCAAATGTGGTGAAAGTTTTGAAACATGAGGAGAATAAATCTAAGATGACATCTCTGCTTAATTTAGCAGAAGCATATCGATGTCAAGTAGGAATGGAAATCAAACCAGAAGTGGATAAAAACCAGGCAGCAACTGAATGTGCTAAAAAAGGAAAGAAAGAATATAAGGTGAAGGATCAGTTGAGAAGGCAAGAAATGTGGAAAAAACATAAATATAGTTGCAAGTATAAAAAACGTCTGGAACAGCCTCATGTTGATCAAGAATGAATGCAGGAATGGTTAAGGAGAGGTGAATTTACATCAAGGAATGAAAGGTTAATATTGGCAGCCCAAGATAGTGGGCTGCGTACACACTGGTTTACTAAGTCCATTGAACATGTGGGAGAAACAGACATATGTAGCTTTTGTGGAACCGAGTTGGAAACAGTTACACACCTTATTGCTGGTTGCAATGTTCTAATGGCAGAGAGACTGTATACTGAAAGGCATAATAATGTGGCAAGATTGTTACACTGGATATTGTGCAAACATTATGGTATCGAAGTGGCTGAAAAACATTGGAAACATGAGCCACACAGAATCATAGAAAATGATGAAGTTTACATCACATGGGATCACCCAATACCAACAGTCCAAAAGATAGATGCTAGAAAGCCGGACATAGTGATCAAAGAAAAGAAGACAAAAGTAGCATTGATCATTGAAATTGCTACACCTAGTGACTATAGTGTCTTGCGTACAGAGAGACACAAAGTCATAAAATACCTTGAAATGCAGGCAGAAATGAGAGCCATGTGGAAGAAAGATACCCAGACAGTTCCAATAGTAGTAGGAGCAACTGGTCTTATAAAAAAGAATTTACAATCATATTTAGATATGTTACCAATTCATGTAACACCATATGAATTGCAGAAGGAGTCATTGCTGGGCACATTGCGGGTACTGCAAAGAGTACTTTTGGCTAACATCAAAGAGTGAAATAATACTAATTTCATGAACTTTAATCACTCTTTGACTTAGGAATGGGGTCCATTCCCATCATGGTATTAGAAGCCCAAAAGACTTGGAGAAATCAAAAAAGGGAGAGACCATTGTGTTAATAAGAACCATTGAGGAAGTCTCATGTCTACATGTCTAGTCTCACCAGGGGAACTATTGTAATTGATGCTGCCATTGTTCCTAGATGTTGAAGGACAGCCCGAGCTGGAACTTTGTTTTGAGAGATTATCACCTGGAGTTAGGACCTCAGTCTTTCTAATCTGTGATTTGGAAGGGAGAGTACATAAGATTGGGTATAGAAAGGTGCTCCTATAAATTCCAAGGTTTGATAAGGAATCAACATGCATTTCTCCCTGTTTATAGAGGTTCCTAGGTATTTTGCTAGTTTCAGAGTGTAGTTTAAGGCTGTAACCAGTAGAGGCTTGGTGGAGGTGATAAGGAGCCAATCATCTAAGTACAGAAACACTTAGAATCCTTGCAGCCTCAAATGAGCTGTTAACACCGCCATGCATTTGGTGAACACTCTGGGGGCTGTAGAGAGTCCAAAGGGCAGTGCCTGGAATTGGTAATGACTGGCTCCCAGCCAGAAGTGAAGACATTTTCTGGAGCATTTGTCCAGTTTTATGTGGTAATATGCATCCTGACGTTCTACTGAGCGCATCCAATCATCTTTCGCCAGAAAGGGTAGGATAGACTGAACCGCGACCATCCGGAATTTTGTTTGGTTGACAAATTTGTTCAGAATGCTGAGATCCAAAATCAATCTCCAGTCCCCTGACTTTTTTGGCATTAAAAAGAACCTTGAGTAAAATCTGGATCCTATTTGGTCTGGTGAGACTGCTTAGATGACTCTTTTTTGAGACCGCTTTCTTATTTCTTGAGCTGGTGCTTCCCTTTGACTGGGTGGAAGATTGGGAAATTGTCATAATGGCTTTGGGTAAATATTGAAGGGTATGTGATAACCTCTGGCTATGATATTCTACATCCAAGAATCTGTGGTTATTGATTGCCAGGCAGGGTGGTGCAGACAGAAACGTTCCCTTGACTGCTTCCAGAAGAAAGCAACTGGGACACTCTTCAGGAAGAATCTCTGGACTCCTGGTTATGTGGACCCCCCTCTGCCCCGGGGGGGGGGGGGTAAACTCACCACGTGTGTCACAGAAAAGACCCTGGGATTTCTTGTACCACATCTTTCCACTTCTCTGATTCCTAGAATAGGATCGTTGGGGAGTGGAAAAACATATGCCCATGGCAGACAGGGTCTTGCCATCCTTTTCTCACCTGGCTAATGTGTTTTTCACTTTTGGGCCAAAAAGGGAAGAAGCTTCCACTGGAGTGTTAAGAAAGGAAGACTTAAAAAGGCCTGCAAAGTCACAAAGGTGCATCCAGTCTCATGACAACGTCTGAACCCACAGCTCTAGCCAACCCTTCAGTAGCGTGAGAGATTAATCACATGGAGGAGTTGGATATAGATTCCAGGGCTGCAAGCTGCAAGGCAACTTTGTCACACACCTCAGTTCCAAGATTATGCCTTCCTGAAGCCTGGTAAAGTGTGCCAAGTAATTCATGGACTGAATGGCGAAGGTCAATGAGGCAAACAACACTCACTTCCCTAACCTGTCCATTGCCTGAGATTCCCTGTTTGGGCGGGGGACAGTATGGCTCCCCTCAGCGAGCTCTTTCCTAGTGGCCGCCGCCACCACCATAGCGTCTACTGGTAGGCCTTTGGACCAGAGTGGACTTTCTTCTGACGGTGACAAAATTTTGTCTGGTCTCCAGGGGATTGGTTGAGTGGTATCAGGACTCTTCCATGATTCCTAAAATAGGATCGTTGGGGAGTGGAAAAACATATGCCCATGGCAGACAGGATCTTGCCATCCTTTTCTCACCTGGCTAACGTGTCTTTCACTTTTGGGCCAAAAAGGGAAGAAGCTTCCACTGGAGCATTAAGAAAGGAAGACTTAAAAAGCTGCACAATGAGTTGGACTAGTTCATCTGCAGGTGACGTCACCCAAGAAGTAGAGGGTCGAGCAGAAAAAGCCTTCAAGAATACAGACACCTCAGAGGAGGAGGAGTTGGTGGGATTCCAGCCTCACCGCTGTTTTAAAATTTCCGAAGGAGACATCCTCAGGGGGTGAATGTGGGGACCCCTTCCCTTCATTGTAGTCCATAACTTCGGTGAGGGACTCCTCAGAGGAGTTCATGTACTTCCTCTTGCACAATCTCTTACATGGTACCTCTTCAGTGGGGGGTTCTGATGAAGACAATTAAGAGAGGGTGCCCTGCGTTAGAGTATCTTGAGGCTCTTGTGCTCAATGCCTCGATGTGGTGGACTGTGTCAGCTGTGGTTCAGGGGGAGGACATATATGATATTCTGATAATGATGATTTGCCTACAGAGACAAAGGTCCTCTTTATCTCTTAGAAAGCTGGCCCACCTGAAGTGGGATGGAAGCCCAGAACTGAGAAGGACAACCTCGGAACCGGGGTCACACCCTGCTCCAATGAACCCACTCCCAAGGAAGGAGCCCCAAGAGGACTTGGTGCTGCCAAGACTCCCTGAACTGTAGTAGACGGCACCATAGAAAAAAATCATGCCATACCAGGGGTCACGGTACCAGCAGCCCAGTCACGATCCTGAGGATGACTCGGCTCTGAATGAGTCGATGACCAACAGGTCAGCTTCGAAACCATGGTGAGATCCACCAGTAGAACCAAAGAAGTGTGAATTGAATAGGCTTCAGAGCTGGGAGCTTCAATACCTGGAAGGAGGTCAAAGGAGGAGAATATGCAGGAGTCTGTGGAGAAAAACTCCCAGCTCCGGTTGGGAGGGGAGTTCTGGAAGGTGTTGAAACCCCTATGGCTGTCAGCAGCTGATCCACAAGTCACACCATGTCCAGTTCCAAGAGGCTTCTAGAAGATCGAGTTGATATCCCCAACGAAGAACTGGGCTGTTCCAAGAAAGGGCTATATCGTTGCCCAAAGAGTGGATATGCTGTAGGGGAGTATTGGGTCTAAGGTATATTTTCTCCTATCAGCACCATGGTCTCAGGACCAGAAAGATATATAGGGAGGGGGGAGGTGACCGGTGTTGGATGTACTACTGTTGGTGCCGAATAGGATGGGGCTGAAGCACTGGCTGAAGCCATGGTCGGTGTAGTGGACATTATTGGTACCGTGACTAGTGCCGGTGGCAGTGTCACTGAAGATGGCATTGAAGTGGATGATCGAGGTCTTGGAACCGAGGATGGCACCATGGAGGGTGGTTGAGGCCCTGGAGCTGAAGTCGTTGGTGCCAATTTAGGTATTTTTGGTTTTGGTTCAGACTTTTTGTCACTAGAATGAGGTGAAGAAGGAACAGAATTACTTTGTTTCTTATGTTCTTTCTTAGGAGGGGGTGAGCCCTCTGACCCAAAAATAGCCCCTGAAAAAGGAGTGTTTAAAAGACCTTTTAGAATCAGTTTGTTCTTTCTCTCTTTTAGGGTACAAGAACTGAACCCTTTACAAATTTCACATGGTGGTTGAATAGAGAGGTGTGGAACACCCAGACAGTAGACACAAGAGCGCATTGGCCACATTGCTTTAAACCTGTTGTCCCTTTCTTTTTTTTTTTCTTTTCAGATATGGCGGGAACAACTTATAGGAAATATCTACCAAAAAACAAATACAATGCAAAATACAAACTCAGTATCGATAGCTAGAAAAAAACAGAAGTTTTTTTTTTTTATATTACCTCAAGAGGTAAGGGGAAAGGAGGTAGAGAGAGGGAAGGCCTGTGCCAATGAAGGTACTTGAGATTACCAAGTTGGTAAGGAAAGTAAGAAAAATCACTCAATAGGGGGTAAAAGTTTAGTGACTAATGAGAGAAGGGGAATTATCAAAGTAAAAGAGAGAAAAGCTATGGAAAAAGTTTTAGAATGATAAACTTTTTATAGTACTTAGCTGAGAGCTGGCTTGACATGTCTTGATATCTATGCAGCAAACGAGATCTGGTGTAACAGGGAGAGGGGCATTATGGGTAAAGCTTAGCTTGAGAGTTTTTTGGCTGGCATGAGCTTGTTACAAGGCCGACTCAGTTCTGTGGATGGAAACAACACCCATCTGTAAGGAATGAATGACGATTAACAACATCAGATCATTCATTTTCAAGAAACTGTTATAATAACCAATGCATCCAAATATGCTCGACATTGCTCAAGGCCGAATATTTTCAGACCACTTTTAACATATAGTGGACTGTTACCATGTGGATGCATGTTGGTCTCATCTACAGGCCTGTAGGATTGGCTGTGTGTTGGTCTCATCTACAGCCCCGTAGGAGTGGTGAGTATAAGAATGCATGTCTTTCACAGAGATGTGAGTGAGTGGCAGAGGTGGTTTATTATAACAGTTTGCCCAGTGGACACTAATGTATGTATTACCTTACATATACTAGCTACAGGGACCTTTCAGTGATGTACAAAGGAGACAGTGGGGATATCACAAACATCTTCTTCCAGAGCACTCTACCAGTTCCTTGATGCCATGCTTCACTATACTGGGGAATATATGTGGTCCCATGTACCCAAGAAGACAGAACAAACACCATGTGGGACTTCAATGCTGTAGCCTGCTTCTCTGAAATACTGACTGAAAACTCATTTGACAGCAAAGAATAGAAGTCTACAGAAAGTATCTAATAGTTTCATTTATTATCACAGGAGTTATTAGGGAAGTGAGTCTCGTAAAGTATGTGTAGACTGCAATGGTCAGCATTATGTTGTACTCCCAGATTTGTAGATGATTGTGTTTTTGCTCCAGCACTGATTCACCATAAATGATATTTCTTTTCTTTTCTCTGAGGTTGTGTGATCATGAAGTTAGTATATATAAGAATGAGTGGTGGCATGTTCTCCTGCAAAAACATTTTATAGGATAATTGTTGTGAATAAAATTTTCTATCAAATGAATTTTCAAGCAAATGGGGTCAGCCATCTGAGTTTCAATGAAATGAACTTTAGTGAAATGACATGGACCCACAGTCATAACCCTGCCAATACCTCACACAGATGCATGTTGCACCTGAATCCCAGATGTATATATACGACACAAGTGAGAGAGATTTAAAACTGTAATAGAACTACTAAATGTACAATTAATGTGTTTTGCAATTTTAAACCGGTAGCACATTTAGTACTGCCACACATCTTTATAGTAATTAGAACTTTAGTTGTTCTATTGTACTACAAATTAGAGAGGAAAAAAAGAAAATTAAAAGATTATATAGGAGTGCAATGTGTTTATAGCTTTGAAAGCCGAAACACACTTCACACTACTTCACAGGCTGCAGCCCGAAGCAAAACATGAGATTCTGTCAAAGCTTTAAAAGCTGCAACACACTTTGTGCTGCCACGCGCAAAAAAAGAAGTCTGGTAGTCTAACGTATATTACAGTGTTTATTGCTGTTTATCTTCCTGCTGCTGATCTCTGTTTCTGCTCTAGCATGAGCTTAACAAAGTTGTGTTCTCCCAAAACTTAGACTGCAATTGTGGTACTCCATGTACTGCAAATAATATCTACTGTTTCTGATGTTACATTCACAGCATTACATCCCTAATGACACAGAAGGATTCCTTTTGTTAACGTCATTGCTGGAAAAGCTTGTACTAAAAAAATGTATCTTAATTAGATATAAGTGCCTCAGCTGTGTAACACTGCTGGCAGCAAAACACAACAGGCATTACCAATGGCTGTAAAGGTCAGGCATTGTTATACAACAATGCTGTACATTTAGTGTCATCATTAACTCTGTATTGTTACACGAGGGTGGAGATGACGTCTGCTTCTTCCAATTAATGAAACAATTAATCCAGTATTGCAAGTAAAAGATTAAACTTAATAACTACTATAGCATCACCTACCAAAAAAGACTGGTTTATTATACATTATCATAGGATGTGCCTGCTTCTAAATATATCAACATAATTTTCTTCTAAGTTCAGCCTTAAAATTGAATTATCTGTTCAGTAAAACAAGACTCTAAAATGTGTACTTGAGTGGGTTTTGTTTTTAGTTGATGTTGTAGTCACTGTCTCCATTATTCACCTGAAGGTGTAGCATAAAATGTTCAGTACAGGCATATCACTTTCTATAGTGGATCATATTACACTGCAACAACTGTAAAGTGTCATACAATTACTGCTGTGAAAGCATTTCTTCATCGAGTGAAAAGCAAATATTTTTAAGCCAGATGGAAATACTGAAAACACTTTTCTAGAATGTGTCTGGTGCTATTTTATTTGTTAATCTTTATTCGTTTCTGGGTGCGAATACTTGGCCTTCTGCCTGTATAATCACCATCATGTTAAAACGATCCACAGGAATACTTGTCTGTTATGTTGAAAGAGTCTTTGTGTTTCCTCTAAGTCTTAATGATCAAATTCATAAATCAACTGTGTTAGTTTCTTTCCTGTTGGGGCCCAACAAAAAGTATAATCCTTATGAAGAGTTCTTAAGAGTTATTATTATTATTATTACATCAGTGAGTAAATGTCATCTATTGAGGCAAATGATGCAAATCATCTACAGCATAACCATACTCTGAGAGATTTGGTGCTGCCCTTTAAAGGTAATTTATTGGCTTGCTTACAACATGTATTTCCCCAATATCTTGTCTAGGAATGGAAAAGCAAATGTTATGTGCTCACCATAATGATGGATCTGTGTTGTCCATTTTCATTTTGCCTCAACTAATGGGTCTCAGATCTGACCTTGGATGTGGTTTGGACGCTTTCACTAGATTCACAGATCCAACTATCAAGCTTCTCCCTTACTTATAATGTCCCACCAACCTAATGTACCTCAGATTCAGTTTGCTGCACCCAGAAAACAACAGTTCATTCTATACAAAATCAATTGAGAAGAAACAGCAGAGATAATACTGGAACTCAAACAGGGAACAACGGGTCAGCAAGAAAAATCCCTTAGTTGTCCACCAGGATGAAAGGGAAGGAGGTTAAGAGGGTGGAAAGTTGAAGAAGAATGAAAATTGACAACACAGATGCATTGTTATGGTGAGTATATAACTTTTGTATCAGATGTTGTCATTTTTATTCGACTGATGGAACAGAGTCCCCAGCTAGATTAACCATGGGTGGTCCTCATGGAAGGATATTTCAAAGAACTACAAACCCAAAGGCAGCCCTGTTCATAGAAATGAAGTCCAATTTGTAATGAGCAATAAAGTTGTGAGCCTTTGAAAAGTGGCAGCAGTACAAATGTCATCTATTGAAGCTCTTGACCAAAAAGCTTAAGAAGTCACCACTGACCTCACTGAATGTGCTCTCGGCTGATTAGGCAAATACAAACCTCTCTGTTTATAGACAAAGGATATGCAATCGGTTAACCATTTGGTTAAAGTACCTTTTGAAACTGGCATACCCAATCTGTTATAAAAGGAGACAAACAATTGATAAGATTTTCTGAAATCTTTGATTCGATGAAGATAAAAATGAAGTTGCCTGTGTATGTCCAAAAGATGCAGCATGTATTCACCTTTATTGGAAAATCTTGGGAAGAAAACCAGGAGGTTGATGACCTGATTAATGTTAGACTCAGAAGCCACCTTATGTAAAAAAGATAGGTTAGTATGTAAAGACCCAAACACCACGCCTCGCCAGTACGGCATGCTCGGCCAAACCAAAATTTAAAAAACACTAGAGGCCAGCATAGACAGTCCAATATTTTATTGGGAGGTTTACACAGATAAGTCACCAAACAGGACATACAAATGTCCAATGATTCTTCAAAAAATCCAAACCGGTTTCGGCAAAATGCCTTCTTCAGTGAAAAGTAAAGAATCAAATAAGAACCAAATCATGAATATTCATAGCATACACCAGCCAATGACAGATAGTGGTATAATCCAACCCCTTCACATATGAAAATACTGGTTGAATTATATATATTATTATTTTATACCACTGAAAAGTTAAGAATGGCTAATAAGCAAATGTATATATATTATTTAATTAACACAGAGTGTAAGGATAAATGGGCTTGTTAGAAAATAGTAAACCTATGTAAAAACATAATTTACTATATGGTACAGAATAGTTCAGGTAACATATGAATAATACAGACACACTTGCATGACAAGGATACATATCAATACACATCCAAAGAGTTAATGCAAAATGGTAAACCATACTAAAAAATTATATAAGTAAGCAAACTTACAATATATTAATAACATACATTATCTAGACATACCGTATACTACCCAGAGTTTATAGATATAAAAAATTAAATCAAATCCAATCTTATGGTATTCAATCATAATATGAGTTATTCTTGTTATATTGGAATAATATATTTAAGCAGCATAGAACTCCAAAAGTGTCATGTTAACCTATGGAGCATATACAGAGTGAATAAATTCATATATACTTGTCATAAATGATCATTCAATCCTGGTGGAAACATAGCTCCAAGATGAATAATCCAGTATTTCTCCTTATGACTAAGTATATTCTGCCACCCTTGTTGATTGCTCCTGCCACCGGTTATTCTTTCAATAACCGTGAACATAAACTTGGCTGTAGGATGTCTAATAGTGTGTTGATATAGGGCATTGGTTGTTTTTTTATTACGGATGTCACTCCTGTGTTCACCTATTCTGATTCTGAGGGAACGTGCAGTTTTTCCCACATAGAAGGTGGAGCACTGACATGTGGCTAAATATATAACCCAACTGCTTGAGCAGATACCAAATATCCTAAGATTATAAACTTTACTAGTATTGGCACTAGTAAACTGCTTAAGCTTGTTCAACTGATTGCATGATATACAATGACCACAAGGAAAGGTTCCTAATAATTCATCACCTGTCATTGTAAGCTGTTTATATTTAGCCCCACCGCTTCCCTTGTGTTTGTAATGGGAAAATAATGATCCAAGGGTTCTGCCCCTTCTATCTGAAAATTGGCATCTAGTTCCTAAGACATTACGAAGGTAGTTATTAGCTAATAGAATGTTCCAATCTGCATCCAAGATATCTCTGATGACCTGATGGTTCCTTCCAAATGTGGTTACAAATCTTAAAGTAGACTCCTGTGATGTTCGAATGCGCTCCTTATATTGAAGCAGTGCCTCCCTATCCTGTTTGCCTGACCATGCACTGGCTGAAACGATATCAAACGGACGATATCCCCTTTCTAAAAATCTATTTTCCAAGTCTTTTTTAGCATCTTGAAAATCAGATGCAGAACTAATACGTTTTATTCTAAGAAATTGAGATTTAGGAATATTCCGGATGGTGTGGCATGGATACATACTAGATGCATGGAGTAATGTATTGTATTGTGGATATTTTCGATGAATTTTAGTACTCAAAGTATGATTGGGATTCCGATATATAGTAACATCCAAAAAGTCAATATTATTGAGTATTGAATGTAACAGTAAACTCAATCCCCCAGATGTTACTATTGAGATATTCCACAAATTCATTTAGACATGTAGAGTCAGCACGCCACACCATCCAACAATCATCCAGATATCTCCGCCAGATATCAATTTCAACCAGATAGATGTTATGTAAGGGGTTGTATATCAGGCATTCCTCAGGTAGGCCATAAATAGATCCGCATAGATGGGGGCAAAGGATGACCCCATGGCCGTCCCTTGGAGTTGCCAATAGCACCCCCCCTGAAAGTAAAAAACATTTTTGCCAAGTACATGTTCGGTCATGCAAATAATAAGTGTGTTAAACCCAGGTGGGTACAGGTCCGCTCTTTCCAACCAATATTGTAATGCCTGCAGGCCTGCCCAATGTGGAATGCTGGTGTAAAGGGACTTAACATCTAGTGTACACATGAGCCAATGAGGCTCCAGTTGTGTGTCTTGTATAATTTGTAAAAATTGCGTGGTGTCTTGTATTCTAGCTCTGACCCATTTGAGTAGTGGTTTAAGTTGTTGAGTTAGGAACACAAACAATGGTTCAGTAAGTGAACCGTTACCTAACACTATTGGCCTGCCTGATGGTCTAGTAATAGATTTATGTATTTTCGGAAGTAAATATAATATTTTCTTGGAAGGATCTGCTACTGTAAGATGTTGTGCAGTATTCTGAGTGATAATACCCTCCTCCACTGCTGTATTAAGAAAAGCATCAATTTCCATTTTGAAATTTGGTGTAGGATCAATTCCCATATACATGTAACATTTACTATCAGATAGTTGTCTGAGGCCCTCCTGAATATAATAATCCATATTTAATATAACAACTGCTCCTCCCTTATCTGCTGGGAGTATAGCAATGTTATGATTATCTTTAAGTTCCTTGAGGGCTTCCTTCTCAGACAACTTAATATTCTCTTGTAGAATATGGGATTCAAAATGGGGAAAATGCAAGTCTCTGAGTACTGCTTGTTGAAATGTAGCAACATGTCTATTCATAGGCGGTTGAAAAAGTGACTTCTGAAATCTAAATTCAGCAGATCTTTGAGTATTAGCTGTATTTTGTTCTGAAAAAAATATTTTCAAGTTAAGACCACGACAAAAGTCCAAAACATCCAATGCAGTTTTATATTGATCACAAAAGAAACTGAGTACAAATCCCAATCCTTTATTAAGAAGATTCTGTTGGTCATCAGTTAGCACAGTGTCAGATAAATTCAAAACATTATTATTCCTTATTTCTATTGTTTCAACAAAATTTGGATCAGTCAATATTATTGAGTATTGAATGAACCTGTTCCGATTGGTGTGTTTACAACCCCCTCGATATTTTCTGCCTCTCCTAAAGGGATATTAACATTAGCTTTTTTCTTAATGGGTGAGTCAGATATAGGTACCCCCTCACTATCGGTATATGAGGACTCCTCTCCCGAAGTGCTGGTATAAGGCTTATCATTATGTTTCAGAATAGATATCGGTCTTTTTCTGGTCCTACACCTAGTGGTTCCAGGACCAGAATCCTGAAATCTCACTGATCTTTGGGTTTCAAAGGGATGTCCTCTACTATAATCCATGACATCCTGATTAAATTTTTTAATTTTCCTATCCTTGGTTACTTGGTCATATGTAGTAAGTTCTTTGGACAGCTTGGTCACCAAATTTTGGTAAATTGTTGTTGAACTGAATTTTTTACATTCAGTACTCAAGTTTTTAACTTCAGATATATTGATGTCTATAGCCCTTTCATAACAGGAAGTCAAAATCCTTACAAAGTTCATGGAACCATCCTGTAATGCTTGGTTCCATTCAGTGGTCAACCTCTGTTCAGATCTACTGACCATCGGTCGAAGCCTGATACGAAGGGCTCAAGGGGCCATATTTTTATGCAAATAGGCCCTAAATAACCTAAGATGCCATATGTTGGCTCTTATTCCTTTAAGTCCCTTCTCCAAATTTTGAAAAGCTAGTTGACATCTATCAATTGTATTAATATTTTGCTGGCTATGGTTGTTGCTTGAGACTGTATCCACTCCAAATACTCTAATATCGTCTCGATCAGCACACAACCCCTCCAGAATATTGTCCAAATCCATCCTCAAGAAAGTTGTAAAATACAATATTAGCTGAACCTATTGTCCGAAACTCAATTTTGTGAAGAAATATCCAATCCAAATGAGCATATATAATATAACCCAAGTAAACAAGGAAAAGGTAATGACCAAATAAACATGATGTATAAAGTGTGAGTCTAGAGGCAGGACCAGAAATAACTAGTGGCAAAAAGCCTATAATATACAACTATTAATAAAGATAAATAATAACTATTTCAAAGTGGATCTATTCAGTAAATAATAAACCAAACCAGCACTCCTAGATGTAGCATATACAATACACAGTCAGCTGTCCCCCTTTCACATAAAAATAAGCATGAATGTGTATCAATGGGGCATCCTTTCATGTGAGCATAACATCAGTATACAAAACAGTAGTGGGATGCATTAATCCTTTAAAAGTCCGGATAAATAATGTCAGCACTTAATATCAAAAGCTAACAACAATCATCGAACAGTCACTAAGGATTCTATTCTAATATGCCTGTTGTGTAGTTAAATCAGACGTATTTATAACTACATAAATCACTAGCATACATCATAAATAATCATGACAAAGTTGTCTAGCCCTGTATAAATGCTTACTTGTTGTTCATTAAGGTTGCCTCACAAATGAGCACACAAAAAATGATAATATAATATGTGAAACTGTCAATATTACAACAGGCTATTCTGTTATGTTGACTATAATAGCATAATATTCAATTGACATGAAAGTCCCATTAGTATATTTGATAACCGAAAACATACATAAAAGTAGGATAATATTGTTACCTTCAATAATAAGGGCTTCCCAAAGTCAATGACTTGCTGACAATTATGTTTCCCCCTGAATAATAGAGCCAATACCTCATAATTAACCAAATATATTATAGAAAGCAGTACCCCACCAATCGTATCTGGAACTGCACCTAAATGCTAAATACATGACTTGTTTCATTCACCAATTTTCAAAAGTATGTTTCTATATTTAAATAGAGTGAATCATACAATTACAGTAGAAAACATTGCATACTGTATATACTTAAAACACTTATCAGTAAAATGAAAACATAAGTATGTTATTTGGATACTGATCGCCACTCTGCCTAACTATAATCTATTCAGAGTCCCACAAAACCCCACATATAGTTTAAATGAATCATAATATTGTAATCTAAACCAAAGTTTAGGACAGAATATGAACAATAATCAAAAAAACCTACAAATGTCCATGTAAAAAGTCTGTAAACACCATGAACGTCCAAGATCCTAATGGATAATAAACAAAAATAAATACTAATAGGATGAAGAGCAATAAACGTCTTTCCCCAACAAACACAGGCCTTCGTTAATGTTAACGTTAGGAAGTGCTTCTGAATTCAATGTAACAGTTCCAAATCGCAAATAGGTCCAACCAGTCTCTTAATACATCATAACCATGTTCTCCGCCTTATACATCCATTTGAAGTGGTTACCAGTCAACAATTTTATTCTTCTATAATGGATGACTTAAAAAATACACAGTACCTGAAAATAAAGCAGACAAAGCAGCGTAATCCGCTCACATAAACAAACACAGGCCTTCATTAACATTAGCATTAGGAAGTACTTCTGAATTCCATGTAACAATTCCAAACCGCAAATAAATCCAACCAGTCACTTAATACATCATAGCCATGTTCGCAGCCTTATATATCCATACAAAGTAGTTACCAGCCAAAAATTTGTATTCTTCTATCATGGATGACTTGCAAAATACACAGTACCTGAAAATAAAGCTGCCCACACTCCGTTGTCAAAGCAGACAAAGCAGCGTAATCCACTCACATATGTCCCACAAAGTTCAAAAAGATAAATATCTCCAAATATATCCAAGGTAATGGACAAAAAATAAATAAACCAAAGTGACTGGTGTATGTAAAGTCCCAGGAAAGGAGTCCTCTCCTACCGATAGTTAGGACTGAAGGCCAACAGCGAGAACCAACCGAATAGAACCAAACACCACGCCTCGCCAGTACGGCATGCTCGGCCAAACCAAAACGTAAAAAACACTAGAGGCCAGCATAGACAGTCCAATATTTTATTGGGAGGTTTACACAGATAAGTCACCAAACAGGACATACAAATGTCCAATGATTCTTCAAAAAATCCAAACCGGTTTTGGCAAAATGCCTTCTTCAGTGAAAAGTAAAGAATCAAATAAGAACCAAATCATAAATATTTATTTGTTGTTAGCTTTTGATATTAAGTGTTGACATTATTTATCCGGACTTTTAAAGGATTAATGCATCCCACTACTGTTTTGTATACTGATGTTATGCTCACATGAAAGGATGCCCCATTGATACACATTTATGCTTATTTTTATGTGAAAGGGGACAGCTGACTGTGTATTGTATATGCTACATCTAGGAGTGCTGGTTTGGTTTATTATTTACTGAATAGATCCACTTTGAAATAGTTATTATTTATCTTTCTTAATAGTTGTATATTACAGGCTTTTTTGCCACTAGTTATTTCTGGTCCTGCCTCTAGACTCATACTTTATACATCATGTTTATTTGGTCATTACCTTTTCCTTGTTTACTTGGGTTATATTATATATGCTAATTTGGATTGGACATTTCTTCACAAAATTGAGTTTCGGACAATAGGTTCAGCTAATATTGTATTTTACAACTTTCTTGAGGATGGATTTGGACAATATTCTGGAGGGGTTGTGTGCTGATCGAGACGATATTAGAGTATTTGGAGTGGATACAGTCTCAAGCAACAACCATAGCCAGCAAAATATTAATACAATTGATAGATGTCAACTAGCTTTTCAAAATTTGGAGAAGGGACATAAAGGACTAAGAGCCAACATACGGCATCTTAGGTTATTTAGGGCCTATTTGCATAAAAATATGGCCCGTCGAGGCCTTCGTATCAGGCTTTGACCGATGGTCAGCAGATCTGAACAGAGGTTGACCACTGAATGGAACCAAGCATTACAGGATGGTTCCATGAACTTTGTAAGGATTTTGATTTCTTATTATGAAAGGGCTATAGACATCAGTATATTTGAAGTTAAAAACTTGAGTACTGAATGTAAAAAATTCAGTTCAACAACAAATTACCAAAATTTGGTGACCAAGCTGTCCAAAGAACTTACTACATATGACCAAGTAACCAAGGATAGGAAAATTAAAAAATTTAATCGGGATGTCATGGATTATAGTAGAGGACATCCCTTTGAAACCCAAAGATCAGCGAGATTTCAGAATTCTGGTCCTGGAACCACTAGGGGTAGGACCAGAAAAAGACCGATATCTATTCTGAAACATAATGATAAGCCTTATACCAGCACTTCGGGAGAGGAGTCCTCATATACCGATAGTGAGGGGGTACCTATATCTGACTCACCCATTAAGAAAAAAACTAATGTTAATATCCCTTTAGGAGAGGCAGAAAATATCGAGGGGGTCGTAAACACACCAATCGGAACAGGTTCAGAATCAATGGAGGGACTGATCCAAATTTTGTTGAAACAATAGAAATAAGGAATAATAATGTTTTGAATTTATCTGACACTGTGCTAACTGATGACCAACAGAATCTTCTTAATAAAGGATTGGGATTTGTACCCAGTTTCTTTTGTGATCAATATAAAACTGCATTGGATGTTTTGGACTTTTGTTGTGGTCTTAACTTGAAAATATTTTTTTCAGAACAAAATACAGCTAATACTCAAAGATCTGCTGAATTTAGATTTCAGAAGTCACTTTTTCAACCGCCTATGAATAGACATGTTGCTACATTTCAACAAGCAGTACTCAGAGACTTGCATTTTCCCCATTTTGAATCCCATATTCTACAAGAGAATATTAAGTTGTCTGAGAAGGAAGCCCTCAAGGAACTTAAAGATAACCATAACATTGCTATACTCCCAGCAGATAGGGGAGGAGCAGTTGTTATATTAAATATGGATTATTATATTTAGGAGGGCCTCAGACAACTATCTGATAGTAAATGTTACATGTATATGGGAATTGATCCTACACCAAATTTCAAAATGGAAATTGATGCTTTTCTTAATACAGCAGTGAAGGAGGGTATTATCACTTGGAATACTGCACAACATCTTACAGTAGCAGATCCTTCCAAGCAAATATTATATTTACTTCCAAAAATACATAAATCTATTACTAGACCACCAGGCAGGCCAATAGTGTCAGGTAACGGTTCACTTACTGAACCATTGTCTGTGTTCCTAACTCAACAACTTAAACCACTACTCAAATGGGTCAGAGCTAGAATACAAGACACCACGCAATTTTTACAAATTATACAAGACACACAACTGGAGCATCATTGGCTCATGTGTACACTAGACGTTAAGTCCCTTTACACCAGCATTCCGCATTGGGCAGGCCTGCAGGCATTACAATATTGATTGGAAAGAGCGGACCTGTACCCACCTGGGTTTAACACACTTATTATTTGCATGACCGAACATGTACTTGGCAAAAATGTTTTTTACTTTCGGGGGTGTGCTATTGGCAACTCCAAGGGACGGCCATGGGGGCATCCTTTGCCCCCATCTATGCAGATCTATTTATGGCCTACCTTGAGGAATGCCTGATATACAACCCCTTACATAACATCTATCTGGTTGAAATTGATATCTGGCGGAGATATCTGGACGATTGTTGGATGGTGTGGCGTGCTGACTCTACATGTCTAAATGAATTTGTGGAATATCTCAATAGTAACATCTGGGGGATTGAGTTTACTGTTACATTCAATACTCATAATATTGACTTTTTGGATGTTACTATATATCGGAATCCCGATCATACTTTGAGTACTAAAATTCATCGAAAATATCCACAATACAATACATTACTCCATGCATCTAGTATGCATCCACGCCACACCATCCGGAATATTCCTAAATCTCAATTTCTTAGAATAAAACGTATTAGTTCTTCTGCATCTGAATTTCAAAATGCTAAAAAAGACTTGGAAAATAGATTTTTAGAAAGGGGATATCATCCGTTTGATATCGTTTCAGTCAGTGCATGGTCAGGCAAACAGGATAGGGAGGCACTGCTTCAATATAAGGAGCGCATTCGAACATCACAGGAGTCTACTTTAAGATTTGTAACCACATTTGGAAGGAACCATCAGGTCATCAGAGATATCTTGGATGCAAATTGGAACATTCTATTAGCTAACAACTACCTTCGTAATGTCTTAGGAACTAGATGCCAGTTTTCATACAGAAGGGGCAGAACCCTTGGATCATTATTTTCCCATTACAAACACAAGGAAAGCGGTGGGGCTAAATATAAACAACTTACAAAGACAGGTGATGAATTATTAGGAACCTTCCCTTGTGGTCATTGTATATCATGCAATCAGGTAAACACGCTTAAGCAGTTTACTAGTGCCAATACAAGTAAAGTTTATAATCTTAGGATATTTGGTAACTGCTCAAGCAGTTGGGTTATATATTTAGCCACATGTCAGTGCTCCGCCTTCTATGTGAGAAAAACTGCACGCTCCCTCAGAATCAGAATGGGTAAACACAGGAGTGACATCCGTAATAAAAAAACAACCAATGCCCTATATCAACACACTATTAAACATCCTACAGCCAAGTTTATGTTCACGGTTTTTGACAGAATAACCGGTGACAGGAGCAATCAACAAGGGTGGCAGAATATACTTAGTCATAAGGAGAAATACAGGATTATTCATCTTGGAGCTATGTTTCCACCAGGATTGAATGATCATTTATGACAAGTATATATGAATTTATTCACTCTGTATATGCTCCATAGGTTAACATGGCACTTTTGGAGTTCTATACTGCTTAAATATATTATTCCAATATAACAAGAATAACTCATGATTGAATACCGTAAGATTGGATTTGATTTAATTTTTTATATCTATATACTCTGGGTAGTATATGTTATGTCTAGATAATATATGTTATTAATATATTGTAAGTTTGCTTACTTATATAATTTTTTAGTATGGTTTACCATTTTGCATTAATTCTTTGGATGTGTATTGATATGTATCTTTGTCATGCAGGTGTGTCTGTATTATTCATATGTTACCTGAAGTATTCTGCACCATATAGTAAATTATGTTTTTACATAGGTTTACTATTTTCTATCAAGTCCATTTATCCTTACACTCTGTGTTAATTAAATAATATATATACATTTGCTTATTAGCCATTCTTAACTTTTCAGTGGTATAAAATAATAATATATATAATTCAACCAGTATTTTCATATGTGAAGGGGTTGGATTATACCACTATCTGTCATTGGCTGGTGTATGCTATGAATATTCATGATTTGGTTCTTATTTGATTCTTTACTTTTCACTGAAGAAGGCATTTTGCCGAAACTGGTTTGGATTTTTTGAAGAATCATTGGACATTTGTATGTCCTGTTTGGTGACTTATCTGTGTAAACCTCCCAATAAAATATTGGACTGTCTATGCTGGCCTCTAGTGTTTTTTATAGTATGTAAAGACACCTTATCTTTATGAAAGATTAGGTATGGAGACTTGGAACTAAGGGCCTGGAGTTCAGATACTCATTTAGCTGATGTAATGGCAACTAGGAAAAGGGTCCTCCAGGACAAAAATTTTAGGTCTGATTTGACATAAGGTAAGTGAAACTTTGAAACTTTGTAAGATAGATAAGTCCCAAGGAGTACAGTCCTTGACTGGCGGGGGCCTAAGTAAAAAGCTGCCTTTCAGAAAGGTCTTGCACAATTTAGAAGGAGCCAAAGAAGTGTGATTTTTGCCAGAATGAAAAATGGAAATTGCAGTCAGCTGAACTTTGGTAGTGGAGAAACTAGCCACCTCTTTGAAGAGGGATGCTAAAAAATCTAGAACACAGAGACTGGGGCAGAAAAGGGATCTAAATCTCTCTAGAGTGTCCAAACAGACAATATTTATTTTATTTATTTATTGCATTTGTTAACCGGGAAAGTCCACTGAGCCTAGAATGAACCCATTTTCAGTGGAGGCCCGGGGAGAAAAGCTCCACAATAATTACATACAATTAATACATATAAAATATTAATACACATAAGAATAACAAGCAGTAGAATTACAATCATGGTAAAATAGACTTAATAACAGGCGTACATACTAACACACATTAGTGTAAAATATATCTGCAAGGATCATAGCAGAGAGAAGTTATATTCAGTGTAAGAATAGAGGGCTAAGGAGGGAAAGAAGTAAAGCTAATGAGCCAGAAAGTAGTAGGTAGGCAGAGAGAAGAGAAGGGAAATGATAGTAATAGAAAAATTAAAGGTGAAGCACAGGAAAGATAAGTCAGGTGTTGAAGTTATTTATTTGGGTACAGAAGAATAACCAATGAGAGGAGAGATGTAGTTTGAGAGATTTTTTAAAGATGGCAGGATTATAGATAGCCCTGAGTGCAGGTGAGAGATTGTTCCGTGCCTTGGAGACAGTATAGGAATACAACATTTGGCCAGCTGATAATTTGGGTTTCTCGATAGACAGTAACATTTTGTTTTCTGACCTGAGGTGAAGGTTAGGATGGTACATGGTCAGTATGGAGGAGAGGGAAGGACAGGTATCTGGGTAATAGATGAACTTGTGAGCTGTGGTTAATTGTAGAAGAGAGGTAGTGTGGGAGTTCTGGCCAGTTTAGTTGAAGCAGAAAGGAATAATGACAGGTAGAAAATTTTGCATTAGTAGCAAATTTGGAGACTTTGTTGTAGCAAGAGTCAAGTTTTGGTCTCCAGGAAGACTGAAGATTGGTCAAGATGGGAGCACTGTATAGCAAAGCAGGAAGCAGGATGGAAGAGGCCAGGGCTTTTTTAGCAGATAGGTTAAGAAAATAGTTGCGTCTATATAGGGCACCCAGTTTTTGGTAGGCTTTTGATGTTGCTGTAATTGTGAAGGTTGAAAGTTAAATTTTCATCAATGATGACACCTAGCAATTTGGTACTAGGGACAACTTCAATGACAGTGTTGGTTTGGGAGCGAGTGAAAAATAGAGACTTGTCAACAGGGCTGGATTTAGTGGGGGGAAATATTAAAAGTTTTGTTTTATTGGGATTGAGGACGAGATAGTTCTGGGACATCCAGGTTTCGGTGCAAGAAAAAACTTCTTGGGTGAAATGCTGTAGTGCAGTGGCAGATTTAGAAGAGCAGATGATAGTGGAGTAATCAACATATTGGATAACGGTACTATGGGTAAGAGTGGTATGAAAGGTATTAACAAATATGCTGAATAAGAGGGGACCCAGTATTGAACCTTGGGGAAAACCGGTATTAGTATTTAGGAAAGAGGAAGAGGAGTGTTGCCATATAGTGGATTGCTTCCTATTACTGAGGTAATTAGTAAACTATTGTAGGGTAAGGGGAGATAGGTTTAGGTCAGAGAGTTTAGTAAGCAAAAGGGAATGGGATATAGTGTTGAAAGCCTTTGATAAATTAAGAAGGAGTGCTGAAACTAAGGGGCCAGCATCTCGAGTCCTGTTTAAGGTATCGAAAAAGGAAATGAGGGCGGTGTTGGTGCTATGTCCAGGCCTAAAGCCATGTTGAGTGGAGGAGAAGATTTGGTGCTTTACCAGATGAGAGAGCAACTGAGAATGAATCCATTTCTCTAGTATTTTTGAGATAGGGGAGAAAAATGCGAATAGGATGGAAGTTAGGGATGGCGGAGTTATTGCCACCTTTATGGAGAGGAAGGACAAAAGCCTTTTTTCAGATATCAGGTATGTAAGATTCTTTAATGGACCTATTGAGAAGGAAGCTAATGGGATATACAATGGAGAAAGCTGAGAGTTATAAGTATTCTTCAGGTAAGTTATCTGGTGCACTGGTACAGGGTTTGAGTTTGAGAAAACATTTTTTAGTGGTAGATTTGGCTATGGGTGAAAATGTGAAAGGGGAAGAGGATTAGAAGGGGAATGTGCTAAAGGTGTCCCTGATGGGTCAGTGTTGATGGGTGGGAAGCTGGAAGTAAGTTAGTGATGGTGTCAATGAAGTATGTGTTAAAGAGGGAGGCTAGCTCAGTGGGTGTTTTTATGGGTTTTGGCATGGGTTATTATTAGCTCCTGGGTGGAGAACGGAGTTGATAGCTCCCCAGAATTTTTTGGGATTTAGTCTATGTTGTTCTTGGATAGCTTGGAAATATTCTTTTTTGTTTTTGATAACTAAGAGTTTGGCCTGATTGCAAAGTTGTTTATATTGTGTGAGGTTAGAGAGTGTTTTATTTTTTTGCCAGGCTTTCCAGGCTTTGATCCTAGCAGACATAATTTGCTTTGTGGATTTTGTAAGCCAAGTAGCATGTTTTGCCTTGATCCTCTTTAGGCGGATTGGGGCAAAACTATTTAGTACCTTAAGAAATGTAGAATTAAAATATTCTACAGCTTCACTGAGTGGGAGAAATTTAAGTGGGGTCCAATTAGTGTTATGCAGGACATCTGGGGAGAAATGGGATAGATCTCTTATTGGTGTATGTTTGGTATGGAGATGGGCTTGCGTATTATGAATGCTGGGGAATGATCAATGATGTTATTTGGGAAAGTCCCGGAAGAGGAAATTTTTTCTGGGTCAGAAATCAAGATCCATTCCAAGATTGAGCCTTTGTTTTTACTCTTGTAATGTCAGAGATTAGCTGAGTGTAGATGTGGAGGTTGATATCAGTAGAGGGGTTGTTATTGGAAATATCAAGCCAGTTAATATTAACATCACCTAGGATGATGGTTTCATTGTTTATACTGTTGGTTTTCCAGGCAAGAATATCTTCAAGAATAGGAATAATATTGCCAGGGGGATGTAAATAACTATAATGCATAGGGTTTTGCAATCATTAAGTTTTAAGAAGGTAACAAGTAACTCTGCAGTGGAAAAAAGGGGAATTGGTTTAGAGTAAAGGTGCATGGGTATAATAAGGCGATGCTGCTACCTTTTTTATTTAGTGTATTAGTTCTGAGGCAGGAGTACTTAGCAAGTAGAAATTCAGAATCTGATGTATGGTTTTAGCCAGATTTCAGTAATGGCGGTAAAGTCTGGATTGTGTTGACTTAACCATGCATGTAGTTGGGGAATTTTCTTTTTCTAATGCTTTGGAGATTAATTGTAGTGAAGTTAAGGAATTTTGTGGAACTAGGGGAATTATGAGAGCTAGGAGAAGGGCCAGCGTTAGGATGTATGTCACCAGAGCAGTAGATTATTGAGGACAAGGAGTTTGGTAGGTAGAATCTTCTTTTTTGGGATATGAAAAAAAGAAGTTATGTTCTTACCATAACGTTCCATGTGAGTTGTCCATCTCATCATTCATTCTTACTGATGGGTTTGGAGCCGATCCTCAGGTCGGACTTGGCTGTTTTTTATAAGCTTGAGGTCTTCAGCTAGTTCAAGGCTAATCCCCTATCCCATGATGCACTAGTGCCCAACTCAGATCTTGTTTGCCTCTATAACTATATTCACCTATATATAAACTATATATATATATATATATATATATATATATATATATATATATATATATATACACACACACACACACACACACACACACACACACACATATAAACATACAGATATACCTAAAACTTCATCTAGTAAAGCAATTGAACAGGGTCAACATGAAAGATTTGTCCAAATTGAATAAAAGGTCCAGATCCACCAGAATCCACAGGCTGGGGATGGAGGGAGGGATGTAAAAATGAATGGCAAGATGGACAACTCACATGGAATGTTATGGTAAGAACATAGCTTCTTTATGTGAAGTTGCCCTATCTTGCATTCATTCTTACTGATGGGACAGTATCCCTAGCACCATTAGTCTTGGGTGGCTCACGGGAGTATATCCTTCAGCACAGTGGACGCAAAGGAGGCCCTGTCCCTGGAGGCCATGTCTACTTTGTAATGAATAATAATGGTATGTGGTTTTGCCAAGTTGCTGCTGCATAAATGGTGTCTATAGGCACTCTGGCATGAAAGGCTGAAGAAGTGGCACTTGCTCTAGTTGAATGAACCTTTATTCTACCTGGAAGTTTTTTATTTACTGAATCATAAGTAAAAGAAATACAGTCAGATAACCATCTGGAGAGAGTGGTTCTGGCTACTGCTGTACCTTTCTTAGCATCTGAATAAGAGACAAAAAGTTGGTCAGACTTTCTGAAATCCTTTGCTCTATGTAAATAGAAATGTAACTGTCTATGGACATCAAGTTGGTGTAGCATGTAGTCTGCCTTACTGCCATACTTAGGAAAAAGACTGGTAACGCTATGGTCTGATTTAAGTTGTATTCTGAACGCACTTTAGGTAAGAAAGATGGATTTGTACATAGTGAAACTGTCATTATGAAACAATAAATATGGGGGTTTGGTTGACAATGCTTGTAGTTCTGATACTCTTCTGTCTGAAGTGATGGCCACCAAGAAGATAGTTTTCCAAGTTAAGCATTTTTACATCGCATGATGATGCAGGTTCAAATGGTGGAATGATTATCCTGGATAGAACAAAACTGAGGTTCCATGGTGGTAGTGAAGATTTTATTGGTGGTCTTAAAACACAAGTGCCCCTAAGAAACGCTTTGCACAATCTGTGTGAGATAATATTTGGTCCACTTTCATCTAGATGAAAATTTGAGATTGCTGCTAATTGCTCCCTAATAGTAGCAGCTGCTGCACCTTCTTTAAAAAGACTTGTTAGAAATCAGTTTTATTCTGCAGAACCCAAGTTGTGAATCTTTTCCACTTGCTAAGGTATAACCTTCTTGTTAAAGACTTATGAGAAGATTTTAAAATGTGTCTTGTGGGTGATGAAAGATTTTGTAACCTGGCTATGTTGGGAACTGGAGCAGCCAAGCTGTCAATTTGAGGGATTTGAGAGATGGATGGAGAGCTCCTGATGAATGTATCAGAAGATCCGGTACTGGGTCCAGGATCCAAGGCTCCTCTTGAAGATAAGGTTGTAGGAAGGTGAGTCAAATTTGACGAGACCAGTAAGGGGCTATCAGGATTAAGGTCCTTCCCAATAATGAGGCTTTTTGAATGGTTTTGTGTATTAATGGGAAGGGGGGAAAAGCATATAGGAGACCCAGGGGCCAATTGTGTGTAAGTGCATCCCTCGGGGACTTCCCCTGAGGGGGAATCAAGGCACTGCATTTTGTGTTTGTGGATGTGGTGAAGAGGTTGCAGTAAGGCTGGCCCCATTTATGGAAAATGCTCTCCGCTACTTCTTGTATGAGGGACCACATGTGTGGCTTCAGTATCTGTCTGCTGAGTTTGTCTGCAATCACATTGGAGTCCTCTGGGATTTGCATTGCTACTAGAAAGTGTTGGGAGGACATAGCCCATTGCCATACTCTCAGGGCCTCTCGACATAGCGGATAAGATATGGCTCCTCCTTGTCTGTTTATGTTCCATACCACTGACATATTCTCTGTCTGAATTGAATTGCAATTGTTTCTACAGGTAGACAGCCTTGGAATGCCTGCAACGCTCTCATCTCTAGAACATTGATGTGCAAATGAACCTTGTGTTTTTGCCATGTGCCTTGGGCTGTCTTTCCCAGATAATGCCCCCCCCTATTTGAGAAGCGTCCATGGTCATTATGGTTATGGGAGCTGGGGGAATAAAAGGCTACCCTATCTTCACCTGGTCCGAGTAAAGCCACCAAAGGAGGTCTTTTTCGCAAGCTGACGTCAGGATTATTTTGTGGGACATAGGAAGCATCTGCATTGACCACTGGGCAGAAAGAGGCCATTGAAGGATCCTCATATGTATGTGAGCCAGGGGAATTACTGTGATAGCAGCTGCCATTGTACCTAGTACTTTCAGAACCTGTCTGGCTTGGACTTTTCTTTTTTGAAGAAGAATTAGGACTTGATTTTGAAGGACTTGAATTCTCTCTTCTGGAAGATTTACCATCATTGTTTTTGTGTTTAATTCTGCTCACATAAAAATGGTATGTTGAGATGGCAATAAGGCAGATTTTTTTAATAACTGACAGTAATCCCTAACTGTGCGAATAGTTGTAAGGTTGTGTCTCTTGCTTGGATTAGTAGTTGTTTGGTGGTAGTGGTTAGGAGCCATTCATCTAAGTTTACCCGGAATCTTAGCCACCTCAGATGAGCTGTGATACTGCCACACATTTGGTGAACACTCTGGGGGCTGTAGTGCGGCCAAAGGGTAGAGCTCAAAAATGAAAATGACTGGCTTCCAGCTGAAACCGCAGATGACTCCTGTAGGTCCTGTCCATTTTTATGTGGTAGTATGCATCCTGGAGATCTATCGAGCACATCCAATGGGCTTTCCCTAGAAAGGTAAGTATAACTGCAATGGGACCATCCAGAACTTTGTGTTTTTACTGACTTGTTCAGTCTGCTGAGATCTAGAATAGGTCTCCAGTCCCCTGTTTTTTTTTGCAACTAAAAAGAACCTTGAGTAAGTGCTGGATCCTATTTGGTTTGTGGGGTCTAACTGGATGGCTCTTTTTTCTAGCAACTTTTGAATTTCTATGGTTTCTTGATCCCTTTTGATTGGGTGGAACATCCAGGATCCTTTTGTTTGGAGGAGGAGGAGGTGGTGTTGAAAAAGGTATTGAATAACCTCTGGATATGATTCTTTGCACCCAACTATCTTTTGTAATTTTTAGCCAGGTGACTGGATGCAAAGAAAAGCGTCCCCAGACTGCCTCCAGAGTGGGACATGTGGGGCTCCTTTCAGGAGCGCTCAAAGGGCTTACCTGAAAAAGATTCCTGGTCACCCTGGTTTTGCGGACTCCCTCTGCCACGTGGGCGGCGTCTTCTGTTATTTCCTACTCCTCCTCTGCCCCTGAAGAAGGGTACACTACGTGTTTCAGGAAATACTCTGGGATTTACGGAACCACATCTTTCCTCCCATTTGACCTTTGGGATAGGGTCTGGAAGGGGTGGAAAAACATACTCTCATGGCAGAGAAAGTCTTTTCTTCCTGCTCACACCTGGTGAGGGTTTCTTTTACTTCAGGTTTGAAAAGGGTTGAACCATCAAAGGGGGTGTTTATGAAGGGCAAAATTACAGAGGCGCATCCAGAAGTGTCTTCTAAGGGAAATTCCTGAACCTGATGACCTACTTGCTCCACTGGCTGCATAAGAGATAAGCCTCATGGATGAGTTCACTAGAGAGTTAAGGGTGGAGAGCAGGGATGATAGTTTCTCTGATATCCCCTCAGCTATTGAACCCTGGAGGGAATTTCTTAGCTCTTTTATGAGATCTCTCTGTAATCTAGTAAAGTGGGTTAAGTAATTCAGGGACCTGAGAGTAAAAGCTGCTGATGAAAAGGTGTGCTTTCCATATCTGTCCATCTTATGTGAATCTTTATTCGGAGGATAGTGGCTGCCACCACCACCATCATAGCATCTACACAAACACCTTTGGTTAGGAAAAACTTTGTCTTCTGGGCTAGTTATGAACTTATTAGGCCTCCTAGGGACAGGCTCCACTGTGTCTGGAGACTCCCACGTCTTTTGACAAACTAATTCCAGAAGCTCGTCGAAAGGCGGAGATACCCAAGAGGTGGAGGGTTGATACCCAAAGGCTTTCAGGTATATGGACTACTCTTCAGTAGGGTTGATGGACTTCCAGCCGCCTCTCTGCCTTAGGATCTCAAGAATGTCTGCAAAGGAGACATCCTCAGAGGGTGACCATGGGGACCCTTCTGATTCATCAAGGTCCATGTCCAATGTGATTGACTCCTGTGGGTAGTCCAAATACTTCCTCTTGCAAGTTTTCTTCTGAGAAGCCTCTTCAGAAGGGTATTCTGGACAGGTCTCAGAAGATAAATGACCACTCACTGGGGTTTCCTGAAACTCTGGGTCTCTACGCTTCTGTGGAGTTGGTTTGGCTGAGACGGACACCTGCACTCTAAGGGATGGAATGGATGCGGCAGATGATGAGGCTGTCTCTGAGGACAGAGCTCTCCTCATAGCTTCAAAGGCTCCACTCCCCTGGGCCGAAGAACCCCTAGCTCTGAGGAACCAAGGGGCATCCCCGGCACCACAGGAGTAGGCTCTGAAGCAGAGGTAGGAGCCGAACTCATCTGAGCCAAGGCGCCAAGAGGAAGAGTCACATCTGACAAAATATCGGCTCCACTCAACCCATACCCCGGACCCGACCAGCAAGTGTCAGCTCCTAGACTCCACGGACGGCACCAAGATAGTCGGAGCAGTCGGAACCGAAAATCCTAGAGTAGATCTCGGTTCCAACAAACCCATCACCATCGGCTCCACGCATTCCTGCTCCAAAACCACTGGTTGGGTTGGAGGGGGAATGGAGGTAGAAGGGGAAGGTCCAGTCAGTTCCAAAGTCCTGAGGGTCGATTCCGATAATAATTTGGCTAGCGCTGGAGTCCTTAGCAGTCTCTGCACAACTCAATCCACATCAAATTCAGAAAGAATTTGTGAAGATCTGGACAAAGGGACTGGTGATGCAGACATTTTATGTAATGGCGATCTTAAAGTTGGAGATACCGGCTCCAATGTTGGGGGCTCCTTACTTGTACAACCATCATGGTGGAAGTGGAGCCGAGGTTGAAGTTTTTTCAGTGTGGACTTGTTTCAGTACAGTTGGAGACAATCTGGGTGCCTTTTTAGATGGCTCCGACTCTGGTGATGTTGAAGATCTTTTTGATGACTTTTCAGAAGTAGGTGACTTACTTTTTTTGAGTCTCTTGACCTTGTTCAAGGCTTTCAGTAAATGACAACTTTAGGAGCCCTTTTAAAATCAGTTTGTTTTATTTTTTATGGAGGACTCTTGAGCTAAATGAATGACATATAGCACAAGAGTCCTGCAAATAAATCATACCCAAGCAATATACGCATTCCGTGAGACCATCAGTTAGTGACTTTTTTTGCCTACACTTAGGGAACTTCTTAAAACTGGACGGTTTTGTTTCCTTCAACAGTTTAGACATTTTTCAAAACAAGTTTGTCTCAAGTTAGCGAGAAGAGATAAGAATTTACTTGGACCTCTCTAACTTAAACAAGGTTTTAGTAAGAACTTATATATCTAACTATACCTACAAATATAAAGACTAATACTGAAGGGAAACACACACGCACACACACACAAAAAATCCCTTTGGATGAAAACAGAAAAAATTCCTCTAATTTAAATGGACTACTGCTGCAAATATCAAACTAGTAAAGGCAATATATAACCAGTCATAAAAGCTAACTATTTATATAAACTATACTATACTATACTGTAATAATAGAATTATCTAATATATTGAAAAAGTCTCTTTAGTGGCAAAAGGCTCGTGATCTATAATGCTAATAATAAAATATCAATTCTGATTACAGAATAAAAGATAGGGTAAGAAAAGGCCCAACAAACCAATGGCCTAACGGATATAATTAAAGGTTATCTTTTCATAAAAAGATCAGCAAAAGGTACACTACAAAGAGGATAAGGACCTCTAAATTATTTTTTTAAAGTAACTATTTAAATGGATATCTATAAATTGTTTAGAAAATGTTTGTACTTAGCCTGAGCTAGCATAGAAAACTCTCAATCTGTTTCCACGGCAAATGAGATCTGAGTTGGGCACGAGTGCATCATGGGATAGGGGATTAGCCTCGAGCTAGCTGAAGACCTTGAGCTTGTAAAAAATGACCAAATTGGAGCCAAGGATAGGATCCAAACCCATCAGTAAGAATGGATGCGGGATAGGACTTCACATTTTTTGGTTATGATTGTAAGGAAGGCTGTGGTGTGAGGAGAGGATGATGAGTTTCTTTTGTAAAATCAGGTCAGTCTTATAAGGACTAGAACAGATTGTAGAGTAACTGGGAATGGTTTGAATGTGAGATGATGTGAAAGGGGATGGAGTAGGAGGTAGGTAGATTGTGTGAAATGAAAGCCTTAGTAGGAGCAAGAAGTAGATAGTAACTGTGAAAAGAAAGATGTTGAACATAAGAGACATATCTAAGTAATGTGGGATGAGAGAAGGATTAGGATGAAAAAGAAAA
This sequence comes from Protopterus annectens, assembly GCF_019279795.1. Lineage (NCBI taxonomy): Eukaryota > Metazoa > Chordata > Ceratodontiformes > Protopteridae > Protopterus > Protopterus annectens. The sequence continues at coordinate 233,318,491 of NC_056745.1, forward strand.
AAAAGGAACTCATGTGAGAGAGGATGGGGAAGCACAGATGGATATAGTGAGTATAAAGGGAATGTAGGAAGTGTAAAGATGAGACTAGGATTACTGGGTTGAGGAAGAAGGTTGTTCTAAGGAGAGGGGGGTGAACTAAAAGTAAAGGGTGCAAAGGGAGGATGTGATTAGATTGGGTCTAAGAAGAGGGGATGGTTATGATGTAATGAGGCAATGAAGATGACTATAGGTATTTTTATTGGTGAGACATGTGGGAGAAGTTTGGAGGAAGAGGTATATGATTGGAGGATGGGTGTGTAGGTAGAGTGAGCTTAGGTATAAATGTAATTGAAGAGGGGTGGGAATGGGGGTAGGGCAGGGGAGCAGAGTGAGCCCAAGCTTAGCGAGGGCGAACGGGAGCAAGTTCGCCTGGGTGAAATAGGTGGGAGTGCTAGAAACAGTCAGCCAGGAACAGTACTGGAAAAACTGGTTAGCAGGTAAGTTAAGAGTGGGTTGGTGGGAAAAAAACAAGTTTTAAAGGAAAGAAGTGAATGTACTAGGAGAACTACACTCCCATATTGCTAAAGGCTTTTAAACTTAATAATAAACAGGACAAGGAATGAGAAGTGTAGTAATGCAGAACATAATACCTATACTTATATTTCTACTGCCATCTAGTGGAGTATATGGGGAATAGCACATTAAATGAACTAAAGGAGCTTAACATGAAAGGGGTGTGGATATGTCTTCAGGGTAGGTCCACAAGTGTGCAAGTCACAATTAAAACCAAAAAACTACACTATAATAACAGCTTCAAGCTGTAGGCAGACACCTATACTGTGCGACTCCAGGGAGGCTATTCTTGAAAGTCTGGTCAGAGAATATTGGCTATTTTAGTGGATCAAAGCAGCCCAAGCAGAGATTCAGGATGTGCTTCAGTTGACAGGGCACCCCGTGATTTGACAGAGTTCGTCCAAGTGTCAAGCACACTATGAGGAGATCCGAGGGACATGTCCTGGGTATGTGTAAATGGAAGGCTTTTGAGAGGACAAAAGGATATTTCAGCCCAGGGAGGAAAGCTTAGGCTGTCTGACTATCACTGGAACTGGAGAAACCATCCTGTCAATTTGAGGCCTGTAATGTCAGGAAGTGCAAACCCCACTGTATGAGACAGAAGGTCTGGAATGGTTTCTAGTATCCAGGACAGATACAAACGATGAGGCCACAGAAACGGAAACTAGATTTGATGAGGCTAAAAGGGTGCAATGAGGATTAATGTGCTCTTTAACCAGTAGCCTTTCTGCAGAAACTTGGGGAGAAGATGTAATGGGGATAAGCATATAGGAGACTGGAGGGTCAATTGTGAACTAGAGCATCTCTCTGTCACTCCCCCAGAGGAGGGATCAGAGTGAAGGACCTGCTGCACTTGTTAAGGGGGGAAGTAAAGAGATTGTAACACTGCTGGCCCCATCGATGAAAAATTCCTTTTGCCACTTTGACATTGTGACATCACTCACGAGGCATCAGAATGAACCTGCTTAGTTTATATGTAAGCACAATGGATTTTCGAGGTAAGTGTGATGCAATGAGACAGCGAATAGAAGAGATCACCCACTGCCACACTCTCATTGCCTTGCAACAAAGAGGATAAGACCTGGCTCCCCCCTGTTTGTTGATGTACCAGACCACAGACATATTGTCTGATTGGATCACAATTGTCTCAGAGAGAAGAGCATCTTGAAAGGCCTGCACTGTTACAGCGCTCATCTCCAGGACACTGATATGTGAATTGGCCTCTTGAGAAGACTGCATACTTTGGGCTGTCCTTCCTAAGAAATGCCTGCACTCCCACCCCAAATGGGAGGGGTCTGTGGTCTCTGTGGCTACTGGGAGAGGTAAAACAAAAGGACAGCCCTGAGAAATTTCATTTCAACGGATCCACCAAAAAAGGTGTTCCTTACAAATTTGTGTAACCTTTACTGGAGTGCATAAGGGCTGTTGAAGAATAGACTACTGAACTGAAAGGGTCCAGTGTAGAATCTGCATATGATATCTGGCCAATGGGACTAAGTTATCGCTGCTGCCATGGATCCTAAGGCTTACAAGACTAGTCATGATGGAGGAGAGGAATGCAAAATCACTTTCTTTATCTGGGATCTGAGGGACTGTACTCTTATTGGGGGGAAGAGATGCTATCTGATTGACAGTGTCTAAATGAGCATCTATGAACTCCAGGTTCTATGTTGTAGTGAGAAGTGACTTGATATAGTTGACTGTGATGCCCAGATGGTATCACAACAGTCCCTTGTTTGTATAAGCAGATGCCTGGTGGCAGCAGTCAGGAGCCAGATTAGGTATGGGAACACCCAGAATCCTAGCAGTTTTAGGTGAGCTTCTACCACCACCACATTTATTTGGTAAACACCCTGGAGCCTGCAGAGAGACCAAGGGGCAGTGCTTTGAACTGGTAATTACTGTGTCCCAGCCAGAAGCAGTGATATCTTCTGGAGCATCTGCTCATTTTGATGTGATAGTACACATTTGCTGAGATCCAGAATGTGTTTCAAGTCTCCTGTCTTTTGGCACTAAAAAGAATCTTGTATAAATTCTGGATTCTAGCTTGTCTAGGGGGACTTCCTGGATGACTCCTTTTTTCCTACCATCTTTCGTACTTCCAGAGCTGCTGCCTCCTTCTGATTGGGTGGAGCATTGGGAATCTTCCTCATTTTTATGGGAGGAATTTAGGAAATTGTATGAAATAACCTCTGGATATGATCCTCTGCACCCACAAATCTGTGTTGATGGATGCTCAGTCTTCTAGATGCAGGGACAAGCTGCCTCCTGATTGCATCCAGAAAAAAGTAGCCGGGCAACTTTTTAGGACTGCTGATAGGGTTTGTCAGAGAAGGAATCCCTGAAGCACTGGTTTTGTAGAACACCCCTGCTGCGAGGATAGCCATTAGAGTTACCCCTTCTGGCTCTGGGAGAACCATCTTTTCGCATGTCTTGGAAAATACCTTGGGACTTATGAAACCACATTTTCCTACCTCCTCACTGATTTCATGAAAAGGATCTCTGAAGAGTAGAGGAATGGCTCCCAGTGGTAGACAAGGTCTTTCCTTCCTGTTCACTTCTGGACAGCATTTCCTTCACCTTTGAGATGAACCAAGAAGATCCATCAATCACACAGGAGCATCCAGCCGTGTCTTCTGATGGTTAAGCCTGAATCTGTCACCTTTACATTACACTCTGCAGCATGGGAAATCAACCTCTTAGAAACTTTAGATATAGAATGAAGGGTAGCCAGCTGTGAAGAAACCTTATTCAGGTTGTCCATAGACAAGGACCCAGAAAGAGATTTGGAAAGCTCCTTTGTCAAATCTCTTTGCAACCAGGTAAAGTATACCAAATAATTCAAGGACCACAGGGTAAAGGTCACTGAGTCATAGACAGCTTTCCACATCTGTCCAAGGCCTTGGACTCCCTGTTAGGGTGTGGACAAAGTGCTCTGCTTTGCAAGCTCTTTCTTGTTTGCTGCTGCTACAGCCATGGCAACTACAGGGACTCCCTTGTTCCAATGTGCTGTATACTTCGGGGGGGGCTAAATATTTATCTGTTCACTTGGGAATAGGCTCCACAGGATCTGGTTCCTTTCATGTGTGGCGTGAGACAACATGTATTAGCTCATCAGCCAGAGGGGTCACTGAAGATGTAGCTGGGCTAGACCCAAAGGCCTCCAGAAACACTCAATCCTCCTAGAAAGGTGAGTCAGAAGACCATCCACATTTTTGCTTTAAAAATTCCACTAGCTCTCCAAAGGTGACATTCTCAGGTGGAGATCTGGGGTACCCTTACCCCTAATTGAAATCACTGTTCTCAGTGAGAAATTCCTGAGGGGAATCCAAGTGTCTTCTTTTACATGTCCTCTTCCTAGGGACCTCATTAGTGAGATGGTCTGGTGCGGTATTGGAAGTGACAGGGAAGTCCTTAAAGACTGACTGGTAGCTTATTCTGGTAGACTTTCCCAGTATGATAGAGGTAAAAGGCTCAGAATTCAAACCCAACGATGAAAGAGAAACATGATCTGAGGGGGGGCATGTATGTCCTTTCTCTAGGCAGAGAGAAAGTCCTCTCCACTACCTCAAAGGCAGGGGATCTAGGAGAAACACAGGCAGGCAGCACTGGAGCCGAAGACCCCTGTGCAAATGACCATGACCTCCCCCAGATCCCCACCTTGATGAGGGAGTTGGACCTGAGCTGTCCAGTGCTGAAGCAGCTAGGGATAAGGACAGTTCTGACAATTTCAGAGTTGCCTCCAACACCTTAGAACCAGTGTCAACACTTAGGTTGCAAGAGTCTTCCTGCTCCAAAAGCATCAGAACCAAGCAACTCAGGAACATGGTTGGAGTCGAAGAACAACCTATATTCAGATCTAAAGAGGACACCCTCAACCATCTCAGATCTGAGGGCTTGAAAACCATGAGACAGCTCAGAGAAGGAGATATGGTTATTAGGTTGGGGGGGGGGGTCAGGCTCACAGGTCCAATGGGAGATGGAGATGGGATTACCCCATCTGGATTTGAGCTCTGAGGAACTTCCTCATCATCCTATCCGCCTTGGCTTCAGACAAGCTCCTGGAGGACCTAAGAGAGGAGCTGGTAGACGGTAGCCTTTAATGTTTCCTCTGAGTTTGCTGAAGAAAAGATGAGTGGAGCTGAGGAGATATTAGCTCAAGTGAAACCTTGGCGATCGTATCTGAGATGACCTAGGCTTCGATGAAGTAGGATCTGAAGGTGTTGGAATTAACTTTTTTGAGATTTTTGCAGGAAGCTCAGAGGACAGAGTCGATGTGGTAGAACAGTCCAGGGACCTCTTCTTAGGGTCTTTATCCTTTGGGGCTGATGCAGGCTTTCCCTTTTCAAACCTCTTGGGGGGGGGGGGTTGTGCCACAGTAGCTAGAGAAGAAGAGGAAGAAGGCTTTTCAGAACTAACTCATTTTTCTAGTCACTAAGAGCTCTGGAATTAAAGCTAATAGAAATGGAACAATCTTTTTCTAAACGGGTAGTGTCCAAATAGTAGACAGATTCCTTGTGGGCATCAGAATTAGGGATCTTATGCCCACAGGAAGTGCATCTTTTAAAACCAGTGAGGTTATCAGAGATGGTAAACAAATAAAAAAAGGATTAAGCTGTAGCAACAGATTTTTTTTATATAGTACAGTACAGAAAATGTCTCAACAATGTTACCTAGAAATAGCCTCTAAAAAAGCAGGAAAGAAAAGATTACAAAAAAAGTGAAAGGTACCAATAATGGTACTTAGTTGAGTACCCAGCAATAAAAGAGTGGAAAAAGAATAGCCTGACAGTTAGAACTCAAAACTAACTGAAGTAAGGGAGAGAGAGTGACAGAGAAATATATATATATGTGTGTGTGTGTGTGTGTGTGTGTGTGTGTGTGTGTGTGTGTGTGTATGTATACATATATATATATATATATATATATATATATATATATATATATATATATATGGATACCTATCTCTTCCCCGAAGTTTCAAAACTCGAAGACCATATGGCTGAGATTATAACTCCAAAATTTTGAAACTCCGAAGCAAAAATAAAAAACAAGAACATAAAACAAAACAACTTACCTGTACATTTTTGCAGGGGGCAAGCCCTCCTGCACTCCCCCCAACCCCATGCTACTTAAATATACCAACTCTGAGATCACACTACAGTGAGGAAAACAGCAAATCCCAGCAATACCATTACAAAGTGTTCGGAGTTCCAAACTTTGGAGATATGGTCTCAGCCATATAGTCTTCGGAGTTTTGAAAGTTCAGGGAAGTGATAGGGATCCAGTGCTGTCTTAAAATTTCCTTAGTGATGTGAACATCCTCCAAGAGGGCCTTACCCAGACTAATGACTGGTGCCAGAAGCATGGCTTCAAACTAAATGCCAAGAAATGCATTATTATCCCCTTTGGAGAAAATGTCATCCTCATTAATTATCACATTAATAACAGCGTACTAAGTGTGCAATCCGTCGTGAGGGACTTGGGCACCCAGGTTGATAGCAACCTGACTTTTGACCACCATGTTGCCTCCATTGTACGGAAGACTTTCTACATGGCCCACCTCATAAATAAGGGTATTTCATCCAGGAACAAGGAGATCATAATATCCCTGTTCTCCTCCCTTATCAGACCCATTATCGAGTACAATGCCCCCTTTGGCATGTACCTTGCCAAGCACATGCTGCAGTTGGAAAGACCACAGAAGTTCCTGACCAGGAAAATCCAGGGTCTCAAACTCCTATCCTATACAGATAAGCTAAAAGCCCTGTCCCTCTACTCAGCCTCATACAGACTGCTCAGAGGTGACCTGTGTCTGGCACACAAGGCCATTTGAGACCCAGCCTTGATGGAGTTGCTGCATATCCGTAAGACAAACTCCATTCGGGTGACCTGCATGCAAGGCCTTAACCTGGTTTGTGACATTAATAGAACTTGCTGGCGGGACAGACTTGTGTCCCAAAGACTCCCCCATCTGTGGAATAGACTCCCTCTCCATGTCAAGCAGAGTACCTCTCTAGCCCTATTTAAGAGGAACCTGGACGACTGAATGGGAAACAGAAAATATACCCCTGGGGATCCCACCTGTGTCCCTGCTGGACAGGGGAAACAGGTGCTGACTTTGAGGGAACATGGGTGAAATTCTTGGCTAGGCTTATAAGGGCCTCTGGGCCAATAGCCTAGTATCATCCTATGAACCTATGTATGAAGCAGTAATTCAAACACAGACTGATCTAGAAGTTCGTATATTCTAATAGTAGGGTATGGGGACCAAGGGCAGAAAAGTCCCATAAAGAAATGCTTGAAATGTGTAAATGTAAGTTTTGCAGTTTGTTGCTTTTCTGTTTAAATTGCAATTTATTTTGAAGTGTCAGGACTCTCACTAATGGGTCTCTCTCGAAGTGTAAATAAAAAACTGTTGAAAAGTCAGGTTGAAAATGGGTTCACAAAGAGAAAAAATATGTAAACTTAACAGGGCAAGCAATGGTAGAATAATCAACATAGTTACTGCTATAAAAATTATATAAAACAACAAATTGATACATAACCATACCAAAGTACACATGAAACAGTGTTTAAGTAAAACTGGGCCACCAGTGTTAAAGACAGAAACGGAGCAATGTTGGCATACGTAAGATATTCATCTTAGTAGCCTTTATTTTTGAAATAGTCTGGTATATTAGGCAGTCTGTGGTTTGATCCATACAATGTTATCTTGTGTCCTCTGTGTCCTTATGCTTATCACTTAAATGCCACTATGGTCCTAGGTCATATGTTGAGGTAGAATAAGTGCTAAAAGCACTTTACACAGTAACCAGAGAAAACAATTAAGGAAATGTTATTACTAGACAAAAGATTAAAGGCGAAGATATTTGCGCACAGATGAAAGGGAGTCGTATTGAATTAGTCTTAATGAAAAGCATCCCAAAGCTAACTGGTAGCTATACGAATGAGACAGCCACCCACACTTCATTCAGCATTAAAGTGGTACAGTTTAATTACAGCAACAATGCTATGATGCACAATTATGTGTGTGCCTGTCAAAGATACATTTATAATTTACAGTGAGAGTGAGTACAAAAGGCCAAGTGACTCATGATGTCAATACGTACAATAAATATTTTAAAAATCAAGGGCACAGTGTCTGCAAAGTAATTTATGATTTCACCCTATGAATCAGAGAAAAAAAAAACACCCTAGTCAATGTACACTATACTGACAACCAGCCATATACTGATGAATCTCTTTACAATTGTTTAATGATACTAAGGTGAATGAAAAGTTAGAAAATAAAATAAATCCTAACATGTTTAATTAATCAGCTAATAAGTTGCCATCATAATGCTGAAAAAGATCTTCAATGATAGATTTGTTTGCATAGCCATGCCTAATTTAGAAATGCTTAGAAATATACTGCTGACACTGTACATTACCTTTACGTAGGTTTCAAAGTCTTCCCTTTGCTTTAGGTTTTCAAGGTAGAAAAGTGCAGCAGAATACTGAAGACAATATTTTTGGTGACTGTGGCACACAATTTCCCTGAAGTGCTATGAAACAGAAATCAAAGAAACCCTTGTTATACAGTGTTTAAACTGATGCATTCCTGGATTGTACTTTCCATTACACAAATTATACCTTTGCATCATTAAACAGACCTACAAAAAGACAAGATGCAAACTATATGATTAAAGTACAAGCTCAGTTAAAGAGAGAATACGTCAGCTGGAATTGTAAAGGAATGAATGCTTTCTGCACTGGTATTAAAGGGTCAGTGTTTTTACCTTGTACTCTGTCTCAAAGTTATCATTTACTGAACAAGTTTCAAATTCTTCCTTTATCAAGTAAATGAACACATCTGGAGATATAATTTAACAAGAAGTTAGTAAACTATGTCGAAATTATGTGGTAATGTATTACCACGGTAATGCACTATCCTCTAGTTCTACTTACATTAAACAGGTCATCTTTATACACTGCAGCATATCTACTTCAAGGATGTCAGTATGATGACCAGTGCACTGAATTCTGCTATCATGTAAAGGAATCATAATTAAAAGTCTGGGTTCCCATGGGTCAAAGCCACCACATTTATATGCAGGGGGCTGTTGTCCCTGCACCATCTTAACTCATATAATAAACTCCAAGGTCACTGTGCATCCGGGCAGAGCTGGATCATGATCAATTGAGGCCCGTAGGCTGGGTAATGGATGAGTCCTCTCCACAGCCATTCCAGTGCCCATTGCTTGTCTGTCTGTCTGTCTCTCTCTCCCCCATTTACCATAAACACTGTTCAAATCTGTCAGCGTGCATACTATTTTCTTCTTTACTTTTGAAGTGAAAGCAGAGATGTGGATTTCATTTAAAACTTTTAATTTATTTATACTTTGTTAACCAGGTAAGCCCCACAAGGTTAGTAGCCTCTTTTTCAAGGGAGACCCTTGGTGGAATTTGTACTGGGGAAATTTGAGAAGGCATCAGAAAACTAACCCTACTCTTTTCAATAGCTCATGTGGATACAAAAGATCTCATTGCACCTACCATCAAAGAAGGCACATGATTTAACAATTCATATGAAAAACAGTGCACTCAGAGGAGTGCAGCACCTCCCCTTATACTGCACTGCAATGCCAGCAATCCATCTACACAGTTTGGAAATAGAACCCATAGCCTTCTGTACCCAAAGCAAGTTTGCTACCTATTGCACTAACACTACTTTCCAATTTTGTAGCAGAAACACTAATGACCACTTGCTAAACAAAACAGCTGCACATTGAAAACAGACACAGCACAAGTAATGGCAAACTTCTGTTGCTTGCATGCTCTGAAAATGCAGTGCAACTCACATTCATTGAAAATGTACCTAGCCAGTAGCGGATTAAGTGTACCTTGTTTGCAAACCATGGGCAGTATGCAAAATTTTTACAAACATGTTATTTGGTTCACTTTTCTGATTTAATGTATTTCATGTTAAATACAGCAACACTTACTAGAGTGCATTTTAGATCTGTAGTTTTGAACATTTTTTTTTCATGAAGCAGAGAAACAAAATGTATGAAGCAATAAATGACAACGGTACCCATTTCAGAATATTTCAACCAAATAGTTGTAGAGGATTAAGATTCTTGTCTCCTCTAGCTAAGATACAGGGCTTCACTCTGAGCCTGAACAAGTTAATTAACTAAACTGTCCTCTTTAACAAGGGGGTTACATACACACACACACACACACACACACACACACACACACACACACACACACACACACACACACACACACACACACTATAGCAAAGCAAGTCAAGTCTTAATTTCACTAACTCCGTTTTATCCTTAATTTAAGATACTGCCCCCCCCCCCACCACCACCACCACCAGGCACTCCAGATCCTCCCGGTAAGAATACTGACACTTTTTCTATTCAAACTGTCCAAACTTCCACAATAAGAAAGATGCTCAACCAACTACATTAGCAGCTGATAAATTCTTTGCTGAATACCTTAAACTAGCAGCAGATGGTGTTTTCTACCCTATCTCTATACTTTTAAACCACTCTATTACAGAAAAGTACATCTCAGTTATGTGGAAAATATTCATCATTCTGCTGCACAAGGGTGGAAAGTCAACTGAAACCTCATACTACAGACTTACAGCAATTGTATCTTTCTTATTCAAAACATTAGAAAAATGCATCCACACCCAACTCATTAACTACCTTTCTAACAACAGCTTTTTAACAAATACACAACACAGTTTTTTCCCCAATCATAGTATTATAACTGCCCTCCTGAGTTTTACCAATACTATTACTCAATATAGCAATGAAGACAGGCATGTCTACTCCCTCTTTACAGATATTTAGAAGTTTTTGATACCATCTCTCACCAAAAACTCCTCTCAGAACTAGCTTCCCGCAGATTTAGTTACTCATCTCTATCATGACTTCTCAGCTACTTAACTGGTAAGCAACCAGCAGTTAACTGGCAGCAGGATTTTCCCCTCTCTACCAGTTTATCAAAAAAATACCCTTGAAAGTAGAATTCCTATATAGGATAAAGCCATATCTTAAAGATGCAACAAGACAATCAATAGCGAGAAAGTATCTGCTTTCAACTTGACTGTAAGCTTCACCAATTTTTACTGACTTGAATAAAACAGAAAAAATAAAGTTAGAACCATGCTACAACAAAATATTCAAATTTGCTACAAATGCCCTACATGGATCATACCACCACATTGCACTAATAGGATTACACTGGGTAGAATTACCCTATTACTTAATTTAGTCCAACTAATCACTGCCTGCAAATTTATCTGAAAGAACAAGCAGATACCTAAAATCATCTAATAAATCCAATTTGCTAGTTACTAAGCCCCAAAATATTGCTAGTGACTCCCTCCACTCTAATTACATCTCCAAAATCTGAAATACAATCTCCCACCCAATCAAAGTAACACATAAGCTATCTACTTTCAAAACACAATTCAAACATCACCTGAATAATACCTGGCAATGCTGTTGTTCTACATCCTGCTAAATCTCATCTATTTCCCACTCACTACCCATACAGACTTTTCCGGTCAACAAAAACAAATAAATAAAACAATAAATAAACAAAGTAATTGACTAAATCTTCCTTTTTGTTTCATCTGGGCTTAACCTGAAAATGATCCATAGACATCAGTACTTAACTCTGTAAGTTCATAGGTACTTGCTACGGTATTGACCCTTGAGGAGTTTGAAGCCTAGCCTTACATTCCCATGATAAATTCTAGCCCTTATATTTTACAAATAAATAACCCAGAGATGGGGTGAAAAAGGATATCTTCAGACACTTGCATGTTTCTCTATCCATCCATGCAAATTATGCTTAAAAGTGTAAAAGTACTACTATACATTTTTCGTAGAGCGGAAGACAGTTTAATAGAAGTGGTATTCTGTGTGATACAGATCTGTCCTATAACATGTTCAACTTATTTTGCAAAACAGATTTTGAATTTTCTTGAGCAGATGTTTACAGTACCATTGGACTCATGGATGTGTAACAGGTCTGACAGAATAGGGTCTGTTGAAGTGCTATATGTGAGACAGAGGTGACTTCTCAGTAGCCTGTATGATACTGAGAAAAGTGACAAAGCTTTGAAATGCAAAAAAACAACACATAAAGCACTAATAAAATAAATAACAAAGGGCCACAGCTCCAAAGGCAAACCAAAACTTTAATACGTGAGCACTTTCGTTCACCCAAATAAAATTAACTTCTTCAGACAAATTCAAACATTAAAACTCCTCCTTACATAACCATGAAATCACATGACCAATAAAATGCATTGCATCACATTTACTTCTAGGTTTGTATGGATGCACCTTTTTGATTGTTTTTATATATTAATAATGCTCTACTTTGTGCTTAAAAATTCTTTTAAAGTATATGTAAACATCTTTATAAATATGTATATGCCTTTTAAATACCAGCTTTAAACTTGTGATGCAATGCATTTTATTGGTCATGTGATTTCATGGTTATATAAAGAGGGTTTTACTGTTTGAATTTGTCTGAAGAAGTTCATTTGATTTGAGTGAACGAAAGCGCTCACATATTATTTATTTATTTATTTTAGTTATTTATTATACATTTGTTGACTGGGATAGTCCGACTGGGTACATATCCATTTTCAGCGGAGGCCCGGGGAGAAAAGCTCCAAGATAATAATACACATTGAACATTTAGTAAATGCTAGTTTCAAGCAGATTACAGTCAGAAGCAATACCAGCATTTAGCACATATAGTACTAACTTATTATAAAACTTTACAAAACATAACATTATTTTCAAAGTTAAACATACATAATATTACATTCAGGGTTAAGACACATTGAGCAGCAGTTATACAATTGACCCTTCATGAAATGGAGTGGTCGAAAAAAGTTAGAAGTAGTTGAAGGTAAGGCACCTAAGAAATAGAGAGGTCACTAGTCGGGGTTAGTGCAAGGACATAAGCAATGAGTTTTGAAGTATTTCTTGAGTTTGTTTTTGAATTGAGTTAGTGAGGGTTATAGGGTCAAGTCAGTTGGGAGTCTATTCCATATTTTTCCAACAGAGTTGGCAGACAGAGAGTCCCCAGCTGAGTAGTTAAATTTGTATGTTTGAACTAGGAGTCTGGTAGATGATCACAGTGGCCGGGTGCTGGTGTAGGGGTTGATAATATTTTTTAGTGCAGGTGTATTTTCTGGTTGGTAAAGAACTTTATGTGCCACTATTAGTTGGTTGAACTGCAGTAGGCTTTGCAGTTCAAGCCATCCTAAGCGATTTAGGTTGTGACAGCAGTGTGTCTGGTAGGCTGTGCCAGTAGCAATTGCCTTTGGAGCTGTGGCCCTTTGTTATTTATATTATTAAAGCTTTGAAATGGTTGGTATGGTTTTTATCCCCTTGATTATTTTAGTAAGAAGGCTTTGTGGTTATTCCAGCTGTGACAGATATTTGGGCACATACATTCTGAAGGGGCACTATACTGAGTAACTGGTCATATGTGTGCCGGGAACAGTGGAATGATAACATCTCTAGACCCAAATGCAAAACCTTTAGATATAAGTTTTGCATTGAAAAAAGATTTTCTTACAAAAGTGGCTACATAGTCATCAAAAGACATTTCATTGTTGATATAGGTTCTCAACTACAAGGTCAGTTTTCAAGGGTATGTTGTCAATGTATAGTTACAAGGGAGGTGAAGTTTGAGCTAAATTTGCTTGGTAGTAGATTTTCGATGTTCTCTAAGTCTGAGTATGTGATATCATTAACAATTAGCTCTGCACAATGCTGAGCATTGTTTCTGACATTTTTAAAATAATTAAAGAAGGCTTTGTGGTTACCGTTTACCTAGGTGGCAATTTTTACCTTATATCTGGCTCGGGTTGATTTGATCAGGGTCCAGAGTTCTTTGTTTAGTTTAGCAAGAGCATTTTTGTCAACTTGAGAATTAGATTTCTTTACATGAAATTAGTTTTTTATTTATTATAGAGCCTTTTTTTATATTTAAACAGATTATCAAATTGAAATAAATAAAATAAGAATACTAATCTCTAAAGTAAAACATATGTAGAGATTCTTTCCTTTGTTAATCATTTTAAGTTATTCGTTCTTCATTTGCTACAACATCATCAACAGAAGTTCAATTATGAGACCTATAAAAGAAAGGGTGCAATTAAGGCATTGCTGTGAAGTCTATCACAGGTGTTAGAAATCAAAGTTATGTACTTACTATAACAATAGATCATTGCTGTCTTCTTTTCATCTAGTTCAATACGTGGGTTGTTAGATCCAGCCAAATCCAACCTTAGCACCTTAAACCAAAGCTTTGGATCTGAGAGCTTGACTTTTCCCCTACCCACAATTCCCCTCTCCTGCCCAAATTAACTCAGATTGAATTTTCTGATTGACAAAAAGATGTCACATATATATAGAAACAGACAATAAGGGAAAAAAAATAAACACTATATAATGTGAGAGATACACGGGATCAGAGAGAGTCCAAAGGAGAGCTGGCTGATCCTTAGAAGTAAGCAGTGACAATTTGGTAGGGGGAAGGAGAGAGGGCAGTTGAACCAGACAAAGAGAAGATAACACAACTCTGTCATTATGGTAAGTACATAACTTTATCATTCAATGTTGTCTTTTTTTCATCTGATTCAACATGTGGGACAGATTCCCAATCTAACTGACATGGACTTAGGTGGTCTCAATGAAAAATACTCTTTGGTATGACAGAGCTGAAAGTTGTATGAATTTTGGACTGCACATCTAACTTGTAATGACATACAAAGGTATGAGTTAAGGACTAAGTTTCTGTGGTGCATGTGTCACTGATACGCACTCATTTTGCAAATACTATTGAAGTTGCCATTGCTCTGGTAAGTGCGCCTTAGACTTGCATTAGGTGCACCTTGTGTGTCATAAACAAATGAAATGCAATCAGCTAACAATCTTGAGAGTGTTACCTTAGATCAGTGGTGCACAATGTCGGGCCCGGGGACAAAATCTGGCCCATGACAAAATGCCATCTGGCCCTGAGAGATTAACCAAAACTTTTTTAAAAAGTGAAAAAATGATATGCCTTACTCCAGCCACGCAAACTTTCCAGCACGTGCTTACTTACCTAATTGACTGCAGTTGCTCACACCTCTAATTTTAGCCACGGAAGTAACTATTCTTTGTTATTTATAACTTGTAGTCTGTAAACAGTAGTAACGTTCTGCAAGTTTGTAATAAGTCATGGCTGCAAGTTGATGTAGAAAACAGCCAATTTCATGACTGCTGTCTTAAGTAAAAATGCCTGTCACCTGTACCTATTGTTAACTCGTAACGACTTACTATGTTTTGAGGTGGCCCGCAGATGCATTAAGAATTTATGTAGTGGCCCTCCCCACAAAAAGGTTATGCACCACTGCCTTAGATACTGATTGTCCCAGTTATTTCTTAGAGAAGTATATTAACAGTTGATGTGATTTTCTAATATTCATAAAACAATGGAGATACAATTTGAATTTTCTATGCATGTCTAAGGTGTGTAATATTTGTTCTCTTCTAGTGGTAAAATTTGGGAAGAAAGCTATCAAATCAGTCTGTTGATTCAAGTTACATTCTGAATTAACTTTAGGAAGGAAGGAAGGGTTTGTTTTTAATGACGCTGTCTTTATGAAAGATAAGAAAGTGAGATTGGCATGACAATTGACAGTTCTGACACCCATTCTGCAGATGTAATGGCAACCAGAAAATAATCTTCTATGGAAGAAACTTATAGATGCTGCTGATTCCAAAGGCTTTTGAGGCAGAGACTGGAGTAAGATGGTGACATTCCAGGGAGGGACTGAATCATAAACTGAGGCTCTCAATAAAAAGGTTCCTTTAAGGAATTATGATCAGGTTCCACCTTACTTGCTGATGTACCAAAGCGCTGACATAAAGTCTGAGTGCATGGCAATCACATCCTGGGGTAGATGGTCCTGAAATGCCTGCAACATAAGGAAGACTGCTCTTAATTCCAAAACACTGATATGAAGCTTGGCCTCTATCGTAGACCATGTTCCTTGGACCATCTTCCCTTTGAGATGCCCACCGCCAACCTGAGAAGGGAAGCATCCGTGGTCACTGTGGCTCTGGGTATAGGAGGACAGAAGTGTCTGCACTGAGTTATTGAATCAGATGAAATACACCACAGAATATGCTTCCTGCAGACCTGTGTGAGCCATACTTTGTAGAAGGGGATGTAGTTTTTGTGACCACTATACAGCTAGCATCCACTGTAGAACTCTCATGTTATATCTGGCTCAAGACCAGACAAGTTGAGCCTTGGGTCTGGGATGAGTAATCTCTTGGAGAGCTACAGATCTGAGTGACTTGACTCATGCTAAGGGAAGTTTTGCTATCTGATGCACAGTATCTATGTGTCAACCAATTAATTCTATGGATTGAGTAGGAGGAAGCTTGCTCTTGTTGGTGTTTACAGAAATGCCCAGGTGAATTGTCAGTTGTAACAGGAATGACTGATGTGTCAGAAGTAGATTCCTGGAGGCAGTAGTTAGAAGCCAGTTGTCTAGATATGGGAATACTTGGATCCCCGGAAGCCTGAGATAGCCTGTCACAGCTGTAATTATCTTGGTGAACACACAGGGGCTATAGTGAAATGAAAGGCATTGCACTGAACTGGTAATGATTGGATGCTAGCCGGAAATGGGGGAATCTCCTGGATTGCTGCTGAATCTTGATATGACAGTAGGTATCCTAGATAGCAACACAGCACATCTGAAAGTCCTTCCTCAGAAGAGGTAAAATGGATTGTATTGTGACCATCCAGAATTTTGTCTGTTTCACAAATTGATTCAGTTTGCTGATATCCAAAATTGGTCTAAGGTCCCCTTTTTTGGAACTAAAAAGAACCCTGAATAGATTCTGGATCCTAGTTGGTCTTGGGGGACCAGTTGGATGACTCTTTTGTCCAGCAATTTTAAACTTATGTTGTTGCTGATTCCAACTGATTTGCTGGAGTATCAGGAATCTTTATTTCATCTTTGGGGCTTCTAAAAGAGTATTGTATAATCTCTGGAAATGATC
This sequence comes from Protopterus annectens, assembly GCF_019279795.1. Taxonomy (NCBI): domain Eukaryota; kingdom Metazoa; phylum Chordata; order Ceratodontiformes; family Protopteridae; genus Protopterus; species Protopterus annectens. The sequence continues at coordinate 233,335,146 of NC_056745.1, forward strand.
CTTAGCACCCAAGAATCAGAAAAAGAAGTTATGTACTCACCATAATATTCCATCTGCATTGTCCATTTTCATTCTTCCTCAACAGTTGGGCTCGGATTTGATACTCGGATCCAACTTGTTCATTATTTTAACTAGAGGCCACCAAAAAATGCTTGAACTCCTTCCTTACTCATAATACACCAAGCCCTAATATATCTCAGATCTTGTTTGCTGGTTGACTTAATGTAAGAAATATTATTGTAATATTCTTGACAGAAGAAGCCACTATCTGAGGCTCAACATAAGGAACACTAGTGTCCTTATAAATTCTCATTCTTCCAGAAATCAATTGTGAAAAAGGTTAGGGGTTGGTGGGAGGGAAGTTGAGGAGCAATGAAAATGAACAACACAGATGGAATGTTATGGTGAGTATATAACTTCTTTATCTGATGTGAATTTTCACACATTCCTCAACAGATTTGACAGAGTCCCCAGCTACCTAAAATCCAGGGTGGACTCAATGGAAGGATATTCCTGAGCACAGTTGAGCCAAAGGCTGCTCTTCCCCTCGAGACCAGATCCAGTTCATAATGAGTAATAAAGGTAAGAGGATTGGCCCAAGTTGCAGCTGTACATATGTCATCCATGGAAGTCCTAGATAGAAACACTGCAGAGAGGTTGCACTGGATCTAGTTGAATGGGCTCTTAAAGGTTTTCGTAAGGACAGACACAACTTGTAGACAAATGATATACAATCCATCAGCCATCTGGCTAAAGTAACCCTTGCAACTGATTTGCCAAGTTTAGAATCGGCAAAGGAAACAAATAATTGATCATTATAGTTTATTTTGTTCTATGTAAGCAAAAATATAATTGTCTGTGAACATCCAATAAATGCAACATATGTTCATCTCTGTTTGCAAATTTGGGAAAGAAAACTGGCAGATTAGTTAGGATTCAGTGAACACTAAACCCCCCCCCCCACACACACACACCTCTCACTAATTATATATACCAAATCTGAGGTCACACTACAGTGGGGAAAGGGTAGATTTCCTTACAGTTAAGTTACTGCTAAGTAAGTTCTCTGTTACGCTTCCTTTATGTTGCCCAACTATCATTACCTGATGTAAATCTTTACGATGATTTGTCCTTTTGATTAAAGAAAGGTTCAAGGATTAGTGTTTGATGAACAGCCATTCGATGAATGAGCATTCAATGATTAAACATAGACCTGTTCAAAAGGGGGATGAGTTAAAGCCTGCAGTATCACATTTAAGTCTTATGGAGGAGTTGGATCTTTATAAGGAAGTCTCAAAAGAAGGGTATCTCTCAAGAAGGCCTTACAAAGTTTAGATTAAGCCAGGGTGGAGTTTTCAAATCCAATTTGAAAATTAGAGATGGCTGCTAACTGAACTCTAACCGTCGAGGAGTTAGCTCCTTCATTGAAAATTGTTGCTAAAAATTCAAGGACACTTTGTACAGGAGTTGAAAAGGGGTCAATATATTTCTGATGTGCCCAAAAACAAACCTCTTCCATTTACTTCTGTAAAGTATTCTTGTAGAAGCTTTATGGGAAGATAAAAGTATATGTTGTATAGGGGAAGAAAGCATAGGTTGTATGGCTATTAACTGAAGTGGAGAAACCAAGCTGTCAACTTTAGGTTTGAGATATCTGAATGAATCATGCCTGTCAGGTAAGATAGGAGGTCTGGAATCAGATCCAGAATCCAAGGTGGGTAAATTAGATGAGGCCAAAGAAAAGGGAACTAAATCTGTTAAGGCCATGAAGGGGCAATCAGAATAACCTTGCTCTTCAACCAGAAATCTTTCTGCAGAAATCTGGGGATCAATGGAGTTGGAGGATATGCATAGAGGAGACTGGAGGGGGGGGGGCAATTGTGTATTAAAGCGTCCCTTGGTGATTCCCTCGATGGGGCAATTAGGGCAAAGAAGCTGCTGCACTTGTTGTTTAGGGGAGATGCAAAGAGATCACAGCAAGGTTGGCTCCACTGGCAAGGAATCATTTTTTCCACCTTCTTGTTGAGAGACCACTTGTAAGGTAGAAGAATGGACCTGCTCAATTTGTCTGCTATAATTCGATGATCTATCAAACACCTTTGTTGCCAGGGGTTACTCTTTTAATGAGGTGCATAAGCACATGGACGAGGGGTTTCTCCTTTGTTCAACAGATGAGTCTTCGTATTTTTTGACAGATGTTGGGCAGGGATCTCAGGGGGCCTGTACACGTACGAGAAGTGCTGACAGTATGGCACGAATGACCCTGATCTACTCCAGTAATGTGCATAAGATCTGTGATGTTATTACTAAGAACTAGTCCATCCTACAACTGAATGACTGTATTAAACGGATTGTTGGTAACAAACCTAGCTTTAGCTACCAGAATGCTAAATCCCTGAAAAGGCAACTATACTATGGACCTCCTACTGATATAAATGATTCTGTTCCCAGGTTTAATAAGTATGGGACTTTTCCTTGTTGGTTCTGCAAATCCTATAATTACATCTCTGAAACTAACTCTTTTTGTCATCCCCAACTGGTTCTGTTTACAGATTTAAACTGAGAGCTGATTGTAAATCTCAGAATTTAGTGTATCTTGCTACTTGCACTAAGTGCTCACATTTTTATGTATGCAAGACTAACTTGCTGTTTAAAGATAGAATACTGAAGCATCTCAGTGATATTAGGTTGAAAAATTCAACTAATGCTCTTGCTAAACTCATTATGGATTAGCCAGGACATTGTTGTAAATTATTGGTTATACAACTAGTACTTAAGGATAAAAGGGGAGGTGACATTGTGCATGGCAGAGAGATGGCTAAGAAGAAATGGATAGTGAAATTACAAGCTGACAGACTACCTGGCTTGAATGGGGTTGTCCCTTTAAAGCTGGTATTAAGTGCATGCAATTTGCTTCATTAATTGCCCCATTAAGTACTTCTGTTGTAAGATCTTGATTGGCTGGTTTGTTAAGGCTTGTAATAGTTTCTTCTTTTTTACGGCTTGTCTTTGTGTTACAGTAGTAGATCTGATAAAGGGCTGACAGCCTGAAAGCTCTTATCCGTTCTGTTTTCTTGTTATTTTATTAAAAGTGGTTTTACACTGGCCTTGGTTGTATTGCCTGTACTGTTTTTTTCTGCTTCTACTTTGGTTTTTGAGTTGGGATGGGACTTTGGCTGCAGTTTGTATAGTTTTTCTGTTATAAGTTCAGGATTCTATCTGGTTTGGTGGAACCTCTTGGATGACTCTTTTTTCTAGCAGCTTTTGTATTTCTATTGCTGCTGCTTTCCTCTGACTGGGTGGAACATCGGGAAACTTCCATGCAGATGGAGGTGGAAGGGGAAAATATAACCTCTGGAAATGATCCTCTGCAACCATGTATCTTATGTTATGTCTAGCCAGGCTGTCTGTTGCAGGGATAATCGACCAAAAATTGGCACTGGAGGGGGACAATCGGGCCTCCTTTCAAGGAGTACTAATACAGTGTGTCAGAGAAAGAATCTCTAGACCCTTGGTTCTGTGGGCCTCCTCTGCTGTGTGGGTGGCGTCTTCCATTTGAGTTTCCTCTTCTGCCCCTGGGGAACTGTCCCAACTTGAATCTTGGAAAGGACCCTGAGGCTTTCTGAACCACATTTTTTGACCATCTCATTGATTCCTAGAGAAGGTTCTTTGAGGGGTCAAAAAATGTACACCCACTGCAGAGAGTGTCTTTCCATCTTTCTCATATTTGGAGATTGTGTCCTTCACTTTAGGGTCAAACAATGAACTGCCACCAAAAATTAACAAAGACTTGATGGGCTCATCAAAATGCAACCAGCCATGCCTCCTAATGGAAATGCCTGAACCTGCTACCCTTGAGGTACCTTCAGCTGCATGAGAGATAAGCCTCATGGATGAATTAGAAATGGATTGCAGGGTCACCAACTGTGAGGCCACAGAAGCCTGAGTTTTAGCAGTAGTGGTCCCAGAAAAGGATTTTGACAGTTCCTTTATTAAATCCCTTTGTAGTCTTGTAAAGTCTGCCAGGTAGTTCAGCGACCTAAGGGCAAAGGTCGCTTAAGCATGCACATGCTTCTCAAATCTGTCCAAAGGCTTAGACTCCCTGTGAGGGGGATGGACAGAAGAACTCTGCTCAGCAAGTTCCTTCTTAGTGGCATAGCCATGACCATACCACCTTCGGGCCCTCCTTTGCTCCAAAACTCCCTTCCTACAGGTGGTGCCAGAATCAGATCTGGTCTTTTGGGTATTGGCTCAACTGTGTCTGGCTCATTCCGTGCCCACCTAGAGTTCAAGTCAATGAGCTCATCGGCGTGGGGGGGGGGGGGATTAACCAAGAAGTAGACAGGCCAGACTCAAAGGCCTCCAGGAATACCAATTCTTCAGTGGAAGGGTTATTGGTTAACCAATCACCTCCATGCTTAAGGATCTCAAGGATGTCTCTGAATGATACATCTTCAGATAGTGATCTACGGGACCTTTCGCTTCATCAAAATCACTATCTTCAGTGATGGACTCCTGAGGGGAGTTTAAGTGCCTCCTCTTGCATTTCCTCTTCCTAGGGTGAGGTGCTCTGGTAAAGTATTGGAAGACATTGTAATACCCTGCTGGGTGACCTGGAGACTTTGGGCTAGTTGTCCCTGTGGTGTAGAATGATGGGGCTCAAGGCACAGAGACACCTGGGATCCAGAGGGAAGATCCGAGGGATAGCAGCCGTCTGTCCTTCTGAATCAGAGAACACTCTCTTCACCACCTCAAAGGAAGAATGCTGCAGGAAGAAAGAAGCCAATGAAGCTGAGAAGCCATAATTCTACTCCAGAGGCTCCCCCTGCCCCAAAGGCATTCCACCTGAGGTGGAGGTTGGAGCTAAACTGTCCCGTGCCGAGGCTCTGAGGAGAAGAGTTGGTTCCAAAAACTTTGGAGTTAACTCTTAATGCCTCAGACCCAACAGGGATGCTTTGGCTCCAAGAGTCATTCAGCTTTGAAACTGTCAGAGCCAGTGGTCTCAGAGATAGCCTTGGAGCTGAAGAAACCAACATCTTTGGATCCGATCCAGATGGTCCTAGAAGGCTTGGATTCAGAGGCTCCAAAATGATAAGTTGGATCAGAGAAGGAGACGAGATTGCTGAAGTAGTACACACATGGGCTTCCTGACCAGAAAGGGTATCTGCACCAAGAGAAATTTCCTCATCATTCTGTCCACATCAGCCTCAGTCAGACTTCTGGAAGAGCAAGAAGAAGCTACCGATGGAGACCTAAAGTGCCAGGAGAATTTGAGGTAAGGGGAAGGTACTCTAGAGGGTACCAGGTCTAAAGAGTGGGAATACCTTGTCTTGGGCAAAGGCCTTGGATCTGAAGAGCTAGCATCCGAGAAAGCCTTCTTGACTCTGATGCCAGCTGAGCAGGAGCAGTCTTCGGATCCAACCTATGCTTTTTCTTTGGTGGTTCTGTGGCAGGATCAGACGAGGGAGTCGAGGATACCGAAGGCCTTGAAGACTTGGTTGAAGACTGCTTTGACTTAGGTTTGGGGGGGGATTGAACCCCAGAAGTCACCTTTGAAAAGGATGAGGATAGCAATCCTTTCAGGATTGATTTATTCTTCCTATCCATTACTGCCTGCAGATTAAAGGCTTTCCAGATAGAGCAGTCTACCTGAAGATGGTCTGGGACCAAGCAGTATGCGCACAAAGGGTAAGCATCTGACAGAAGCAACTTGTGCCTGTATTTTTGGCACTTCTTAAAGCCAGAAGGGCCTTTTTCAGACATTCTGACATTCTGAAAATACTAATAAAAATAAGAGTAGAAGAAAATTTTACTTTTTACTTTTTTTTTTTATACATAGGCTATTAAAGGGAAATATAGAAATATATAGAAAAATTATCAGCAAAGGTAATTAGAACTACACTAAAAAAAAGTGTACGATAGAAAGGGAGAAAAAATTACCAGCTATGGTAAAAGACTACACTAAAAAATGTAAAAAGGGAGAATTTATAAAAGGAGAGCTATTATAAATTATACAGAATAAAAAGGAAGAAATAAATGTATATTTATTCTTAAACGCCACCATGTCCAAATGCGAAAGCAGAAAACGAGATCTGAGGCATGTTAGCGGTTGGTGCATTGTGGGTAGAGGAGGAGCTCAAGAGTTTTTAGGGAAGTCATTAGTTAAAATAATGGCAGACTCAGAGAACAGACCCAAACCTAACTGCTGAGGAACGAATGAAATTTGACAACATCAGATGTATTTTGGTAGGCTAGAGGGCATAAGGAGAAGAGTCTTACCTCCAGAGTGCAGCACTGGGGCAAGTGTTCGGGGGCACTGATAAGGCTTCTCAGTAAATAGTCCAGGGAAACCTTGGTTTTGTGGACTGCCTCTGCCCCACTGGTGACATCCCATAGAATTTCCTCCACATCTGGGAAGTCTATTCCCTGAAGTATCCTGGTGAAAACATTGAGATTTTTCTTCTTCCTCTTCGATTCCTGGAGAACGATGTCTGAGGGGTAGAAAAATTCTAGTGTAGACAAGATCTTACCATCCTGCACACTCCTGGTAAGCGTATCCTTGACTTTTGGTCCAAATAAAATGGTGCCATTGACGGGGCATTTATGAAAAACATCTTAAAGCTTTCCACAAAGTCACAGAGCTGCATCCAGGCATGATGTGACATAATAATATCTGTGTCTGCTGCTCAAGCTGCACCATCTGCTGCATTAGATAATAGTCTCATGGCAATATTCGATGATGACTATAGGGTAAACAACTGGGTATCCACAGATTGTTGGATATCCGGTGCTAAGTTACCCACCAGGGAATTTGAAAGTTCCTTAATCAAATCCCTCTGGAAACATGTCAGGTGTGCCATGTAGTTCAGTTCATGAAGAGAAAAAGTGGCTGAAGCGTAAATCTGTTTCCCCAGTCTGTTCAATGCCCTAGACTACCTGTTAGGGTTGGATGGACAAAGGAACTTTCTTCAGACATTTCCTTTTTTGTGGCTGCTGCTACCACCATGGCATTAAAAACTTCCCTTTTTGTGGCTGCTACTACCACCATGGCATCTACAAGGCGACCTTTAGCCGAATGTTTTCTTTCCTTGGGACCAACTAGAATTTTGTTCAATTTCTTTGGGATGGGCACTGCCATGTCAGGTTCCTTCCAGGCTTTTTGGGCAATGAGGTTGACTAAGGCATTGGAAGGAGGAGCCACGCAGGACTTTGAAGGTCAGTTGAAACACTGACTCATCAGAAGGAGTTTCAGTGGACCACCCCTCCCTCTGCTTTATCAATTTGAGGAAGGCTCCAAAGGAAACATCTTTGGGGTGGATCTTGGGGAACCTTCTTCCACAGCTAAATCAGTTTCTTCGGTGACAGACTCAGTAGAGGAGTTGATATGCTTTCTCTTACAATTCCCCTTCTGGGGAATGTGCCATGGGACTTCTGAGGGAAACACACTGGAATCAGATGTGGGACTCAAATGCCGAGTAATCTTAAAGCATATGGAATCCATCTGTCCCTTTCTACCAGAATGACAGGAAGTAGGAGCCGTCTTCATATGAAGTCTGGATGGATCTTAACTCGGAGCATGAAGTAGTCAACTTGGTCCAACCAAGGCCCTCTCCATGGCCTCAAAAGCAGGCTTAGCCAATGGAACCAAGGAAAAGCCACCTAAATTAGCAAAATCAGTAGCCCTCTTGACTTCAAGAGCTGATGGCTCTGAGGAGGATCTCGAAAACCAAGCTCTCCAATGCCGAAACTCTGAGTGGTTGGGACAGCTCCAAAAACCTTGGGGTCGACTCCACCATCAGACTTCCAACACTGACACTCTGGCTCTAGGACTCCACTTGAACAGAGTGCATTGGTCCTAAGTGAGTGAGGGAAGATGTCGAAGCCAAAGTCGCCAGGGCTATTGGCTCTAAGTTGGGAGTTGGTACCATGGTTAGGCTGGATCTGACATACACTGGCTCCAAAAATGCAGATGGCATAGGAAGCTGAACTGTTAGAGTGGAAGAGGCTGATACCAGTCCTTTCCTCATTGAAGGAGCTGGGACAACTCCAAGCTGAATCTGATTCCTCAAAACTTCCTCATCATTAGGTCAATATCAAATTTGGTGAGGCTTCTAGTAGATTGACCATATCTTGAGGATGAGGCTAATGAAGCAGGCCTCGAAGTTATTTTTTTCAAAATAGGTGAGTGAAGCCTTGGGCTGATGGGCTGGGTGAAAATTAAGTCATTGGTAGGGATTCTGGATCCTAGAGACAATAGGATCTGACTATTTCAAAGCCTTAGGTGCTGGACCTGCAATTGCTGTGGGGTCTGGAGACCTCTTTGGATGGGAAACCTGAAATTCATCCCTGGTTTGGCATCTATGTCTCTGATGCAAACAGGTAACCTGCGAATGGTTCATCTCCCAGGCCCATGCTTACACTTATCAAGGGTATCAGAACTTGTCACAGATTTGGGATGCATGGCTAGGCTTAAAAAGGCCCTTGTGGTAAACACCTATGAACCTATAGACTTGTCTGAGTGGTCCTGCGGTTGCTTTTCTTTAGATTTATCTCTTGCTTTGTCTCTATCCTTGTCTCTTTCTCTTTTGCTTTAGATCTTTCCCTTTCCTGTTTTGTTTTCTATCAGAGGAAGGGGAAGTAGTGGGTGTCTTTGGGTTCAAAAACTTTTTGGATCCTGTCGGCAGGAGAAGACCCCTTTTAAAATATGTTTCTCCTTTTGCCCTTGGAGGGTTCTGGTGCCAAATGCAGCACAAATTGAGCAAGAATCCTGCAAGTGGGAAGGCCTCAAACAGTAAACACACTGCGAGTGTGGGTCTTGAGGGGGGTATTTTATGCTCACAAGAGGAACTCTTCTTGAAACCTATCAACATTAGAAGATGGAACAGTAATATATACTTGTATAAACTGGATGTGTTATCTCAATGCAATTAAAGTAATTAATTTGCTAATCTAACAGTAATTCTAAGAACACATATACACACGCGCGCGCGTGCACACACACACACACACACACACACACACACACAGCAAAAAAACTTGAAAATCACACTAAACTAACCTGAACTACTACAAAGAATCTAACACTATTCTAATGTAATCACTATAGCCAAAATTCTCAAAAGGGAGGAAAAATATTTTCACTTATCATGAAAAGTAATGGAGCTCTCAGTCCACAAGTCTGGTTTAGGCAGGAGCAATCAAGATCTGGTGTAATTTGGGCAGGAGAGGGCAATTGGTGTTAGGGATGAAGTCAGAGCTCTTCGATCCAAATGTTTGGCATAAGGCGCTGAGGTGGGATCCATCTGGTTCTGGCAAACCACACTTTAAATATGACAAAAAAAGACAACATCAGATCCAGCGATTACCAGCAAATGAGCAGAGATTGTAAGTGTAGGCTAAGGAACTGGGAAGCATGGTGTCAATGCAATGTATAACAGGTCTGACAGAAGCAATGAATTAAAATGATACTGGCAAGTTAGGAGTGTGTGTGTGTGTGTGTGTGTGTGTGTGTGTGTGTGTGTGTGTGTGTGTGTGTGTGTGTGTGTGTGTGCGTGCGTGTGTGTGTGTGTTGTTATCTTGAAGTCCTCACAAAAATATTACAGATAGCAGATTTCATAACTCAGCCAACTCATTTTGTCTAATGTTGTAACATACTTTGCTCTTCTTCTCTGTATACCACCTGCAACTTTTATCAAATTATATCAGGTCTGAGACACTGTGCAGATAGGTAAGAAAGAAAAGGTGTGTGTGTGGGGGGTGTTTAAAGTAATTTAGGACTAGTTGCTCTTGTCCAGAAAATCTATAAACTAATGTATAACTCAGTGGAACATTCCAAGATTGTTGTATCTAATCTGCCAGGTAATGTATAACCTTCTTGAATGATAGATGGAGATCAAGTAATGTGCCTAGGTGCTTCAATATGAACAGCCTCTTAGCTTAAGTGCTCAGTGTAAACAGTTAGAACTTGGGAGGAAGTGAGAGAAAATGATGCAGCTCCGATTGTTGAAAATAAACATTTTTTTTAAAAAAAGGATACAGTCTTAAACAGCATTGAGAGATGTCTGCTCATTTGATTGGACATGTTTTATACGTTAGGACTTGCAAATGTATGTACTGTGCAATATGTAAAATACAATGTAAGAATTATGCACTACTTAAATACATATAAAGAACAGATAGTATTGAATATCTATTTACTAATTTTAGATGTGAAATATACTAAAACCTCAGTTGGTCTGGCAATTTGCCAAGCATGCATGTAATTAATTAAGACCACAGGACAGATATAGAAATTCCAGTTATGGTGAATGCACATTATCTGAAACCTAAGTTGACCTGGTAATTTATCAAGCATGCATTGCCTTCTGTATAATAAACTTCTAGAAAATATCAGGTAAGGCTTTGTGAGTCCATCACTATCATAAATAAGGTATATAAAATACATTGTGCAAACATAACTCTCAAGAAAAAAAATGGATATAATTTTAATTTACATATTATAATATACTTGCAAAGCTTTTGGAAGTGATTTTATAACCAGCCATTTTGAACTAAATGAATACTATTCTCAGACTCAGTGAAATGTTGCAGCTGAACCAGGACTTAAAGGGCAGATTAGTCTTAAACCTTTTTTTAAATGATCACAAAGACATCATTATGTAAGTATTGTAGACTGACTGAAGTTACTTTTCTTACTATTTGTTTGAAGAAGTGCCTTGACCATGCAACTTACACAATTTGGACTTTTCTGTATTAAACATTTTTTCAGAATTTTATTACTGGCTGTACTTTTATATTTTTTTATTTATTTATTAATAACACAGTAAATTGCTGTTCAGCACTTTTTGTAGGTAATGTTAATGAATGTAAATCTGCTGATTTAGTGAACTGTATTCAATGAAGAGGGAATTGATGATTGCAGCCTTTTTACATTGAAACTTGCCTAGACAAAATGTACTGTTAAATACTATTTAAGATCTATCTACTTGTTCTTAATTCTGTTTTTCGAAAATATTTATACTCAATATTCTGATTCTTGTGGGACTTGATTTTTGCAAGAATTTTTTCTTTGCTAAGTATAATGACAGACTCTGTAGTGTCTAACTTCATAAGATTAAGTAATGGTTGGAGATCTGCTGGGAAAACTAAGATCATAACATTTTTCTAAGAAATATTGGTATTGAGTCAAAAGAATAATTAATACTTCACTTTTATAATGACAAATGTATTAGAAAACTTTGTCCAGTGGGTGACTGTAAATATGATTCTATGACAATGAACATTTGCACATGAGGATGCTAGTGGAACACATCCAAAGTCTACTATGGCTGTCTGTGATCTCTGGGTGGCTCTATACAACTATCCCCCATAGCTTTATCGTGTCCTTTTTTTTTTACTATGACATACATCCATACCTATGAAACCCTTTAGCAACTTGCAATGTACCACTGCCTCAGGCAATACAATCCAGGGCTAACATTCTATTTATAAAGTCATCTATAAAGTAATACTCTGCTCAAGTCCAACTTAATACCTGCCCTTCCAGTTGACAACCTATCACCTGCTTTCTCTTATGTCCATTCTCTTAAGCTCTACCCCTATTACTTGTCACCAAAACCACAACACAGCCAGATCCTACCCCCTTCTCTTCTATTTTCTAACAGACATGTACACATTTCAGGGGCTAGAATTCTCATACACTGCATAAATGCAACCTTTGGTGTCCTTTAAAAGCAGGTTTTAGGTACAGAGATTGTAGATCAATATGTATGTATACCTTTAAAAAGCTTCCTAGGGGCTTGCACAAGTGTATAAGTACTGAGAACATGAGAGCCTGACTGCCATTTTGTAGTAAGCTGTTGAGATGTAAGTATGTATATTTGTCTGTGTTTCTGTGTAATAAAGCATATAAACGAACTGCCCAGCCTGTTCATTTTCAATGGTAAAACAAGATGAGCGACATGGTGTCAGAATGGGATACAGAAATTCAGATTCAGGACCAAGAAGGCACTCAGTTAAAGGTGGAAGTATCTGGAGCACTGGATCATCCCTACTGCATATATAATTCATAAAAACAGGCCAGAAATGTATTTCAGCTACCAAAGCTTATTTAAATGATTTCTTATTCAAAAAATATAAAACAAAGCTCTCAGAATGCTCAAAATGAATTTCTAGTTAAACGGAATGTCCGAAACTGCGACATATTGATATAAATATTCAAAATAATTAAGAAAATGTTTGAAACAATGTCCGAATTGCATAAAATGAATAAAATAAGGGAAATGACTGCATTTTTTTGCTATGAGCTACTTTTTGCATTAATTACAGCTATTCAAGATATCCAAAGCATACATTGTGTTTGCGTATTTGTACAGTATTACACTGCAGTTATTTTGCAAAATACAGCCATTTCAAAGCATATTTAGCAAAGTACAGCATTTCAAAGAGTTTATTGTGCATTTGAATGTTATTACAAGTACTGGCTGTGTGTGGATGTTCCTATATAATTACAAGGGCCATTTTGTCAGTATGTTTGGGCATACTTTGTCAGTTTGTTGGCATTGCTGAACGATTTTGAAAACCAGGTCCTCTTGTATTTGATAATAATATTGCAGAGAACTGGAGAGTGTTTGAGCAAGAGTACAATATTTTCATACAAGCTGCATTATCTGAAAAAGATGCACGTACAAAGGCATTTATTCTGCTTAAGTTAGCTGGTTCAGAAGCCATAGAAAGGGAGCATTCATTTGTGTATACACCTGCTGTGTTTGCAGTGAAAGGGGAAACCGCCATATAGTGATACTGGCTGAGTCAAGGGAAGACCCCGAGTGCTTGAAACGTAAATTTAGAGAAATGCGTAGCCCACAAATGAATATTACGATGGAAAGGCACTTATTTTACACAAAGAATCAAAAGCCTGGGGAAAACTTTTGCAGCATATATAACTGACTTGAGAAACAAGCTAAAACGTGAAGATTTGGTGATTTAAGAGATAAGCTGATAAAAGACAGACTTGTGTGTGGTATTAAAGATGATGCTGTGAGAAAAATGTTGCTTCATGACAGTGATTTAACTTTGAATAAGGCCATTGAGATTTGTCATATATATGAGCTCACAGAAAAAGCACACAAATAAGCTTACAAATGAGAAATGCATGATTCCAGTATCTTCTAGTGCTCATGTTTATACTATGCAGCACATGGTTAAAAGAAACAGGCCCAAGCACATGGCAGCAACTGTAAACCCTGTAACAGTCACTGGGAAACTCCATACCTTTCTAGCAAACTCCAAAGTGCATACAGTCTCAGTGAAGCACCAGAGTGAGTCAGCAAACTCAAAGAATGTGTCTCTACCCAGTTTCATAGTCAACTGTCACAATCGTGATGTAAATCATGAACTCAAAAGAGAAAAGTGCTTAGCTTTTGGTCAGCAGTGCCACAAGTGCAATAAGTGGAACTTTTCAAAAGGTTTTGTAAATCAAATTGAGGGACATTATTTTATTAAAACAAAACATTCAAGGAGACAGGTTGATCAATTAGAAAGTCGTGACCCTACTTTTTATGTTGATGGTGTGTCTGTACTTAATGAAACAGTCAATGCAGTAGATATATGGGTAAAGAATGAAGTATTTTGTACTGTTTAGATAAATGGGAAACCCACAGAGCTCAAAGATGACACATGTTCAAAGTGCAATGTTATGTCAGCAGAAACATTTGCTAGAGTATGTGCTGGTGAGAAGCTTGATTTGGCAAAGTGTGTGAAGCTTGTTGCTTATTGTGGTGAAGAAATTCAAAGTGAAGGTTCAGCAATGCTTTCAGGCTGCTCTGCTGGGAACACCTATGACTTGCAATTTTATGTGGTCAAAAGGCACATACAGTCATTATTAGGCCTCAAAGACAGTTTGCAGATGGGACTACATTCGTTTAATAAGGAAGTCCACTATGTAAGCTTAAAAGACCACTGTTCTAATTCTGCCTGGTCTATTTTTTCTACCTGTGTGGATCTTTTTGAAGACAAACTAGGCAAACTCCCAGTTGTTTACTCCATGAAGTTAGACCCTGAAGTCAGTCCAGTTGTCAGGCCAGCATGGAAAGTTCCAGTACCTATGCAGAACAGAGTCAAGGCCGATCTAGATAAAATGATGCAGCAAGGTGTAATTTGTCCAGTTGATGAACCTACTGAATGGGTATCGTCCATGGTCGTGGCTGATAAGAAAAGCTCAGATGATATCAGAATATGTATTGATCCACAAGATTTGAACAAAGCACTGAAAATACCTCATTATCCAATATGTACAGTCGAAGAAGTCACTGTTGTTATACCAAATGCCAATTTTTTTTTGTCTTAGATGAAAAGAGTTCATTTTGGCAAATTTTGCTTGATAGAAAATCTTCATTGCTAACCACTTTCAGTATTCCTTTTGGCAGGTACAGATTTTTGAGAATAGTACTTGGGATAAATTCTGCCAGTGAACTCTTCCAGCGTGCCATGTAACATTTTTTTCTGGTTATCCATTTGGTATTATAGTAGATGATATTCTAGCAGGAGGTATGAAGCTGAGCATGACAGAAACCTCAAGAAAGTTCTGGAAAGAGCACGTGAAGTGAATCTTAAGCTGAATCCTCAGAAGTGCAAATTCAGGCTACAAGAAGTTACTTATGTTGGTCATTTATTTACCAGTTCAGGCTTATGACCAGATCCTTTTAAGCAAACAGCTATTCTCGAGATGCCAGCTCCAGACAATGCTCAAGCCTTACAACATTTTCTTGACAGGTCTATGTTAAATCATCGAACGCTTAAAAAAAGTGAATGATGATTTATCGAACCCATGTAAGCGAAAGCTTACAATCTTGAATGCTTAGAAAAGCGATTAATCTCTGTTCCACAGAAAAAAAAAATAAAACATTAAATAAGGTGGGGGGCTTTGCCCCCCACCCCCAATGTGGGGGGCTGTGCCCCTCACACCCCCCCTACTTAAATATATCAACTCCGACATCACACTACAGTCATGTAAATGGCAAAGTAATGGACGTGGCCAAGCGATTTCTTTCCCAGGGAAAGAATTTGCTTATATGCCGTTTCGCTATTTTGCCTTTTTGTGATTTCAAGTTCTATCAAGATGCATTCGAAAGAATGCGTCTTCGATCATTTAACAGGAACCCTTCTTGGCACGGTTAACTATCTAGGCAAGTTCATTCCAGACTTGGGCCAACTTTCAACACTGCTCAGAGAGCTGACACGCAAAGATGTATCTTGTTCATGGTTAGAACAACATCAGAGAGCATTTGATGTCCTGAAACAGAGAACTGCCAGTCCACCAACTCTCAGACAGTATGATGTTCACAAACCAGTTACTCTTTCTTGTGATGCTTCGAAATTTGGTCTTAGTGCAATCATTTTTCAAGAGGAGAGAACAGTAGCCTATGCACTCAGAACTATAATCCAAACAGAAATGCAGTATGCGCAGATAGAGAAAGAACTCTTGGCAATTGTGTTTGCATGTTTGAAGTTCCATGATTATATTTATGGCTGACCTATTCAAATTGAAATTGACCACCAAGCTCTAGTCACTATTTTGAGAAAGCCTATGCATACAACTCCTGCCAGATTGCAGCACATGATTTTGAAATGGCAAAGGTATAATTTCAGTCTTGTCCACACAAAAGGCAAACTTCTTTATCTTGCTGATACATTATCCAGATTGCCCAGAAATACCATTGAACAGCATGAAAAAGAGAAACTTGATTTTGAAATCATGGAAGTGAGAATTTTTTTCTTCCACACATCTTGATGAACTTAGACGTCATACAACCTCAGATCCAGTTCTTCAGAAGCTCAACTGCTTTATCAGTAGAGGATGGCTGTCAAAACAATTTTGCTTACCAGTAGACCTGCAACCTTATTTTCCATACTGAGATGAGATTTTGTTTGACAATGGTATCATCATGGAAAGTCCAAAAGTAATTGCTCCAAACTCCTTGCAACAAGAATATATTACTGTATTGCATTGTGGCCACTCAATAACTGATTCTACCAAAAGAAGAGTGAGAGGATTAGTATTTTGGCCTTCTATGTCAAAGGACATTGACAGAGTACTTTCATCTTGCTCTGTATGTAATAGTACAAAGCCACAACAACAGAAGGAACCACTTCAGCTAAACCAGATTCCTGAACTACCTTGGTCAACAGTAGCTACAAACATTTTCGAATGCAATGGTCAGCATTACTTGGTGTTAGTAGACTCATTCAAATTGGTTTGAGATTGACCTGCTTCCTAATCTAGCATCCAGTACTGTCATTACAAAGATGAAGTGTCATTTTGCAGTCCATGGGAGCTAGTACAAAGTTATTTCTGACAATGGTACACAGTTTACAAGCCAGAAGTTCAAAAAATTTGCTGAAGAGTGGGACTTTACTCATGTTACGAGTAACCCTGAGTACCCGCAGTCAAATGGTTTGGCAGAACATGCAGTTCAAAATGTGAAACAATTACTAGAAAAGTTAAAATGAAACAATAGCGATGTTTTCTTGAATCTCTTGAATCTCAGAAAGGTTCCTTGTGATAAACATCTTGGTTCACCTGCACAGAGACTTCTGTCGAGACAAACTAGAACCACACTACCAATTAGTAGTACATTATTGGTTCCATGTGTCAAGAACAACAGATCAATGAAAGCCCATCTGTTAAAGAATTGCTTATCCCAGACATTCTGTTATGACAAGTCCAGCAAACCGGTCAGTCCATTACGAGAAGGGGAGATAGTGAAGAAGCAGACGACAAAAGGTTTTGATCGGATTGGAATCGTGAACAGTATATGTCCAGAGCCAAGATTGTACATTGTGGAATCACAAGGAGTAGAATTTAGGCAGAATCGGAAACATTTGGACCTGGTGCCCAAGCCTGAATTGCAATATCATACCTGTGAGAAAGACTGTATATCTCAGAGTGAGTTATTTATCGATGGCCTTCCACAAAATGGAAGGAAAATAAACAGATCTATAATTATCTGTTTCCTTCCTTGTTCTATCCTAATGCAACAGGCAAAACTGTAGCTAGTTCATCTAGAGCTTTGTGCAAATAACCAAAATGGTGCCCCCCTCCCCCCGATAAGGTCTCACTGGAGTTTGTCTGAAATAAAATCCTTGGAGACATAAGTTATGATTGGTAAATAATTTTTATTCTGAGTAAGATAGCAGTATCTTGAAATTCACAAAAGTGAATCTAATATGGCAAACTAAATGGCTAATTTATAAACCCAGATTACAAGATCAGCAGTTCCTCATCTTAGATGAGTCTGCTGGAATATTTTCCAATCACATTTCTCACCTTTCAGCTGGCAGTTACCCCAAGCAATAATCTTTCCTTTCTTTATCTAAATTACATCTTAGATTGTCACATTTCTGGAAGTGTCTTCATTTCTGAACATATTTCTTATACTCTCACTTCAAAAAATTTCCTTATGCATGACAATAGTCCATTTACATAGAAGTTCTTTAAAAAGGAAGGTCACAGTACAATAGAAGTCTATTAACTGTCCCTACAATGCTTCTAACTATAGTTTTCTGACAATGTGTTTTCTTCACACTGCAGCCTAAAAAACAAAGTATGGTTATGCTTCCTTATCTAAAACTGCAATAAGTAGTTGCAGCATGATGTTTGAAATAATTGCATAGAAAAAATTATATTTTCTGTCTTAGATGCATAGAAGCAATTTCATTCTTCCATGTTAGAAACCTCAAGTCAGCCAGGTTAGCTGGCTCAAATGTAGCAAGTGTTAGCTGCTCTGACACAAAATTAAGATCTCAATGAGAGGCCACTTGCTTTTTTGCAGGCCTCTTATCCAAAACCCCTTTCAAAAACATTTTAACATGAGAATGCATTGAAAGAGAAAGATCCATGGGCAGACATGCTGAAGTGGTTGATAAATGAACCTTGATGGAGAAGTAAGAAATGCCATAGGATAGTAACTCACACATATATTGTAAAACCAGAGAACGACTAGCCCCTGAATGGGTGCTTGTTTTGTCATTTTCAATAACTAGAAAGCCATTTCCAATTGCTAATATATGATTTTCTAGTAGAAGGCTTTCATACTTCCACTACGGAATTATGAACTTATCATCCAGGCAGTCAGCTAAAGTTGACTGGGGTCATGGTGTATCAAACACCCCTGATCTTATATGTGTAGATCCGGTCTGTGAGAAAGATTGTGGCAATTGCTCTTGGCCACTTCTAAAGGAAGGGGGACCAGAAGGTAGTCATCACAATGATCTTGGGAGAGATTCCTTCTGAATCTTCAGACGTACCCTTGATATTAGCGAAAAGGGTGGGAAAGCATACAAGAAGACTGATATCCAAGGAAAAGAAAAGGCATCAATCTTCCAGGCATTCTTGCATGGAGTCCTGGAGCAGTATCTTGTCAACTGACTGTTTAGAAAGGAGGCAAACAGGTCTACTTGATGAACTCCCCACAAATGGATCAAATCATGGAAGACCCCCTGATCTAGTTTCTATTTGTGAGTGTCTGCCCTTGTCTTACTCATCTAGTCTGCTTTGATGGAATGTAGGATACTTGAAGAGTGAGATTGTGCTGTGAGGTATACTCCAAGCTAACATGGCTAGTCTGCAGAGGGGGAATGACCTGATTCCCTCTTGCTTTTTGATGTACCAACTTGAAGAGGTCCTGGGGCCCAAACAGAGTCGAGTGTCTTGATCAGGACAAGCATCTTTTTTTTATTTATGTGCTTGCATCTGTCCTTGGAGTCCTAACCACCTTACACTTTTATCCCTCCTGAAACTGTTCCCAAGCAAAGTCCAGTGTAGTGACTGACTGCTTTGGAACAAGGAAAGAAAAGGAGATACCAGGATTTATGGGCATTTTTATTGTCTCCGTCAAATGATTTCCCTTCTGACAAACCACATCAATTAGATTTGAAAGGACAAAGAATATTGGTGCTGGGGCCAAAGAGACTTCAGATACCATTGTATCTTTCTCATGTGGAATTTTGCAAGGGGTTTCATGAGAATCATACATACTATGAGACCCAAAATACTGAGTTATTTCTTCATAGTGACCAAAGTCTAAGTAGAAAGCCTTAGAAATAGATCTAGATATAGAGCTATTTTTCTTTGGAGAAAAACCCCTAAGACACAATCCTATCTGAAGATGTAAAAAGTACTTTTGAATGTTCTCTTGGAATTCCAGCTTGTGTAACAGATCTTTTTCCCAAGTGGGAGATTCCTGACACTTTGAAAAAGACTCTACAAAGGTAAACAATTCATCTAAATATGGAAAATGTATACCTGTAGCCTACAATATTCTGTAACTGGAGCTGGACACATTGTGACTACGTCTGGTGCAGTGGACAGTCCAAAGGGTAAGACAGAGAACTGATAAGGTGATCCAGGCACACAGAACCTTAAGAAACAACCTTAAGTCTGGATGAATATTGATGCGATGATGTGATGATAAGCATGTTTTAAATCTACAGTTACCAGGAAACTTGAATGAGGAAGAAGAGGTAACAGGCTGGGAAGTCACAGTATTTTGAACTTGGGCACTATCACAAACAAGTTTAGGAAAGAAAGATCCAGAACTGGTCTCCAAGCATTTTCATTCTACACTAAAAACATCCTTGAATAAACTAGTTTTATAACTCCCTGGAATAGCATGTGATAAAGGACAGGGGAAATAAAAGGGTCTGGTCTGGTGGATATGGGATTACCCCATGGGAAGGAGGAATTTCCTCCCAATGCCTTCTGCAACCTTGATGAATGATCTTCAGAACCCATTTATCTGAAAGTATCTGTTGTCAAAGAAAAAGTGGAGGTTTAAATTTTCTGTTAGGGAAAAGGGAATGCCAGGGTAGGAGGGGGTACAAGGTCCTTAAATAGACATTCTGACTTGTTGGACTGTTGTTGATTTTTGAGGGATTCCTGAATTCTTTTTAACCCCCCCCACCATTTCTTCTTAAATATCTGTTTCCTGTATTTTGTTGGTACTGTTTATTTTAATGTTTTGCCAAAACTGGATGAAGTGTTACAGAATCCCTTTGAAATTTTGGAAAAGTAGGGCTGAAAAATCTTAGCAATTTCCCATATCAACTTACCCAACTTGTCACACTTTCTATTCATCTCTTCAGCAGAGACGCCAAAAACTAAATTTCTATCTTAAGGAAAATTTGAAATCTCATTTTTAACATCATCTGGGAAGTTCTCAGAATGCAGCCAGGCAAACCTCCTCAACACAGTACCCATGGCCAAAGTCTTTAAAGAAGTAGCAACTGAATCATACACACACTGTTAACGTGATACCCCTGGCAAAACTCCTACTGTAAAATAGAAGAAGAATGTAAATTATTTAAAGCAGATTTTTCTCACAAGAAGAGATTGCGGACAAAACACTCCTCATACTTTCACAATTAGTCAGAACAAACTTTAGCATATGAGCCTGACAATTCAAAATTCTGAAAATCAAGAGTGAAGAAGATTTCAATTTTTTCCCATATTTATCAATAATCTTCCCATCCTTACCTGAAGGATTGGAATTAACTAAATATTTAGCAGCAATAGGATCAGCTAAAGCTACAGCTACTGGATCAGGTTTGGGAAGAGTTATTAAAACTGAAAAGACTGTGGAACTTTATACATCCTATCTGCCATTTTAGGGGCAGCTGGCTGACTATCAAGAAAATTGCAGGTAGTAACATTTATATCTTCCAATGCTGATAGAACTGTAAAAGTTCACAGTATTTTCTGAAGAACTGAGAAACCTCAAGTGTTCTCCCACCAAAAACACTTGGGACATTCTAGAAATAATCTCACGGAGAATCAGAAACTGAGCTCTCCTCTGAGTCTGAATCAGAAATCTGAGGCGAAAACCCTCTATCTGCCCTTCATCTTTCTGTTCAGATTCAGAATCTTGAATCTCATAAGGAAAAGAGGTATCCCTCTTTCTTTTATCAGAAACAATTTTATAAAAAGGATCTTTAGGGTGAATTAAACCCTGTGTCAGACCCAGTACATTATTTCTGTTGAAGGAAATTTAAATAGGAGTAGATACATGTTAAGTTTTCTGTTTTTTTTACCAGAAAAAATGGGGCCAACAGTGTTATTACTGGCAGCAGCAGCTTCTGCAGGGATGGAGACTGCATTCTGAGAAAACAGGGAGGCCTTCCATTCTCCCTGTCCCAGGACCAACAAATGTGTCTCCCCCTTGCCCACTGAGGGGGCCCTAACAGCCACAGAGGTCATGGCTAACCCCTGGACCAAAGTAGCTATAGGTTATATGCCAATGACTGGTCTGGGGTACAACTAATGGCAACAGCAGAGCCACGCACCTGTGGTTGAGGCAAATTGCTATCCTGATGTGGTGGCAAAGGCTGTTTGCTTAACCTTTTCATTTTATGGCTTAAAGAAGGATTGAATGTGGGACTGGTAGTTTGCTCCATGTTCAAGCTGAAAATGGTGCCTCTTTCTTGTGGAAAATAAGCAGCAAAAGTCAGTAAAAATGTAAAGTCTTTAAAAGTCACCTTTTTACAGATAAATAAGGAGAAAAGCATTTTAAAACAGTTTGCCAGGCTCTAAGTAAAATAAACACAATTTCTCCAAAGCAAAAAGAATTACTAAATACTTTCCACAACTTTTAAACTGTCAGGAAAAAACAGCAATACTGTCTCACGACAATCCATTAAAACACAAACTCTTAGCTCTAAAATAACTTTCCTGAACAATTTTTTTAAAAAATGAATATTTTTCTCCAAAGGGAGCTTATCCGCCCAGCAAAGGAACTCTGCAAGCCAACCACTGATTCTCAAAAGCCTCAGAGGGGCATACTCTTCACTGGAAAGCTGGAAAGGGCTTGGCTCCCAAACCAGTCTTTTTAGGCAGCTCAGCTCAAGATGACTAATGGTTTGAGCATATGGAAGGTGACCTGAAGATTTGGAAGTTGGTTAGCTGTTATATTCTTGCAGGATATAACATACAGATTAGGCTATTGCAGAAGTGATCAATATGAACATCCTCAAATGTTCCAGCACTACTGTAGTGTCTAAGAAACAAATACCATGTTTTGCCAGAGGATTATGGAGTACCATATTATCCTCTTTAACAGGTAGCTCATTAGAGCTTTGTGCCTTATCCCCTCAAAGAGTTTTGAGTTTTGCTTATAGTTCTTCTCTAGTCACTTATTCATCTGTTGATTTAATCCCACTAATACATACTCTTCCTTCTAATGCATGGAATCTGTCTTGTCATTCTTAGTAAATACAGAGATGAATTCATTAAGTAATTTTTTTGCCCTTCTACTCCAGTAATCTCCTGTTAGTTCCTCCTTTTTCCTCTAGTTTGCAGCTGGCATTTTCTTTTACATTATTCAACCCCACACTTCTTTTTTATGGTTACCTTGGCCTAACAGATGCCGTTCTGTAGCATCGTCATAGGCCTGTCTCTTATTGTTTCTTTACTTCTATTCAGTTTAGAGGTTTTCGTGCCCAAACTGATAATCTGTCCTGCCTCTGTGTTTAACTAAAGTGGCTACTTCCTTTTCCCTCACTTTCCTTCTTTTCCTCATACAATACTTCATTCCCTTCCTCACTCCACGTTTAGTGCTCCCCAACTATCTTCTATTCCAAATTCCAAATGACTGATATCTGCGTCATTGTAATCTGGTCTCTCTTCTTACAGCGTATCTCTGTATTATGCCAGACAATGATGGCATAAATACATTATCTCTCAATTTGTCATAACAAAAAGAGAAAAATAAACTGTAAAATCTTTTCATAGAGTGTACATTCTCCAACGTACTCTGTTTACTATGTTCAGGATCTAGCAAGCAGAAGAGATTCTGTTACATATTAAACACTACTAATGTGAAAGATAGTCATGACAAACTTGTACCTGAACAACCTATGCTTAGGAATACAAAGCCAAGAACTCCATCACAATATTGTACATTATCCTGTAATCCACCTTGATTTATGAGGAAGTATAAAGTCACGTGACACTAATGTACTGCTACTCTTTCACATGCCTTAGAAAGTTTTGCACACTCAAGTAACACATGCAGTCTTCATACCACTGAAAATAATTTTAGAATGGGTAACATCACTTTTCTGCTATATATTTTATTATTTTATTTCTGCCTGTATAGTTTAAATAATTACTTCAGCTAGACACTGAAGAAAAAACGTTTCATGCATCTTTTCTTAATTTTCTGTGCACTGCTAAGGTCTCTGTATCACTGCAACTGCATAGCATAAAATAGCCTGACTGGGCACTGCTACACTTGTTTTTAAGTCTATACTTCTTTCCTCCACAATGCATTCTGTGTCATATTAATACATATAACAAATCTACGCAAACAAATCAGGTGTTTTGGAAGTTTTTTTTCTTTTCTGCATTTACTTATTTTGTCAGTTCTGTGAATCACTGATCCCTTTGACAGTCACCTGAAAGAACATTGATGTTTCCTTTTTATTGACTTTTCTCTGTTATATGTTAATTGCAAGCTGCTAAAATGCCTTCAAGGTACATGTACACCTTCTTTCAAAGAAAGTTGTTACATTGCATGTTTTTGTTTTTGTAATCAAAGTTGTAGTTCTTAGCAAGTTTCCACATCATCCCCAGCACTGTTGTTTTGATGTCAGAATTGCCTGACAAGTTTCTAGCAGCTCTTCTCAATTATCTGTGACTGACAACTGCTGCTTCACAGATTTCTTAAATCAGCTTCATGTGACTTCTAATGTTCTTCCTATCTATTCCTTAGATGATTTTCTACAGTAACATTGACAACAACTGTTTACTTGTTGAAAACGAGTGTAGTTACTACTTTGATTATGTAGTGTTACAATATAAATAATTCCTGATCTTTACATAAAGAATCCTTCAACAGCTGAAATTGTGGAACAGATTAATTGCAGCTGCGTGTGTGCCCTAGAGTACTTTACTGACCTCAGCAAGACACATTCTCAAGGCATAATATTTACAGTGGTGACTAAGTGGAAACTATGGAAAATGGATGGTGCTCCCAAAAAGCAAAAAGTGTAACCTGGTAATATTGTAGGGACAGAAATAACTCTGGTATGAGGACAACTGCATTGCAGGGTGAGACTGATTGCTAGGCAATCTACACATGGTAAGTTATAATTTTTTAACCTGGCATAGTACACTGTCAGCAGCATTACTAAAGACCAGAATAAATTCACTTGTAATAACCTCCCTGAGGTAGGCAAACAGGATACTCAGCGGAATCTTTCTTCTTTTAGGGACTGCAGAATCAGCTATCACAAGAAACCATACATCATGAAATTGCTGAGACTGTTTACAAGGATTAGCTTTTCAAATATTAAATGATAAAGACTAAAATGCTATTATATCAAAGGTTGGGTATAACAGAATTTGTAAAGCCTTTTTTATTTAGTTGAGAAATAGGGGATACCACTAAGCACAAGTACCTCTTTCCATGAGTAATTGTTGCTCGTCTGGTCAGGATAAAACAGACAAGTGGTTGTGGGTTCAGTTCAAGCAGCTTTATTACACACAAACACATCAGGAATGAGGCATTTTAACTCAAACTTAAATACACTTATAAACAGACTGACTACTACACTCATGCATGTTAACACTCTGGGTGTTCTCTCAAAATGGTACTGCTGCCTGCACGTGCTCACTATTTATATACATGTGTCGACATCTGGAAATGATTCTTAAAGGTATAAACACATGCTCTGTTCTACATCCTCCCTCTTTGGGAAATAGATCATATATCAAATGACAGTATTCAATGACATGTAATTATACAGAAAAAGAAGTTATGTACCTACCATAACATTCGATGTTTGTAGTCCATCTCACCGTACATTCTTACACTTGGGATCGGAGCCGAACTTCAGCTCCGACTCGGCCATATTCTAGCTCAAAAACTTCTGGTTGGCTCATGGCTAGGAGGTATCCCATCATGCATCACCCACATTCCCCAGATCTTCTTTGCTGTGAGAAAAAACAAAGACCAAGACAAAGAACAAACCAAATTGAAAGGACTACAATAACAATAGATACTCTACCCCTAGGTCCTCAAGGAGGGGGCAGGAGGGAAGGTTCATAAGAATGTATGGCGGGATGGATTACAAACATTGCATGTTATGGTAGGTACATAACTTCGTTATGTTCTGTAGTCCTTTGTCGCCTTCATTCTTACACTTGGGACAGTGTTCCCTAGCACCTTCATCTCGGGTGGCTCATTGGAAAATGCTCCTCCTGAGTATTGTGGAACCAAAGGAAGATCTGTTCCTAGAAACCATATCCAATTTGTAGTGAGTAATGAATGTGTGGGGTGAAGCCCATGCTGCTGCAGCACAAATGCTGTCTATTGGGATCCTAGCCTGAAAGGCTACCGAGGTAGACACAGGCCTGGTAGAATGAGCTTTCACCTTGAAAGGCAGATCTTTACAACTGAAAGAATAGACGAATGAAATACAACTGGAAATCCAGTGAGATAATGTGACTTTAGCAACTGGGAGGCCCCTGTCTAGAGTCTAAAAAGGAGACAAATAACTGGTCTGATTTTCTGAAATTTTTAGTTCTGTACAGATAAAAACGTAACTGTCTATGGACATCCAATTGATGGAATTTATACTCTGCTTTGTTTGAAAATTCCGGGAAGAACACAGGCAACTCAATGGACTGATTAATGTTGGCTTGAGAAGAAACTTCAGGGATGAAGGAAGGGTTTGTCCTCAATGAAACCCTGTCTTTATGAAATACCAAATAAGGTGGCTTAATGGAAAGAGCTTGCAGTTCAGACACCTGTCTAGTAGAAGTGATAGCCACTAAAAATATAGTTTTCCAAGATAAAAACTTAAGGTCACATGTCGATGAAGGTTCAAAAGGACTAGACGTAAGTTTCTGGAGAACAAAATTCAAATCCTATGGAACCACAAGATCCATGACTGGGGGTCTTAGTAATGTGGTCCCTTTGAGAAAGGCTCTACAAAGCCTATGAGCCATAAGATTAGGTTGGTTAGCAACATCGAAAGTGGAAATAGCTGCCAACTGGACGTTAATAGTTGCAGCTGCTGAACCTTGATTGAATAACTGAGAGGAAGTCTAAAACAGCAGAAATGGGAGCTGTGTAGGGATCAAGGTTTCTCTCACAGGCCCAAAGGGAGAATCTTTTCCATTAACTAGTATAAATCTTCCTAGTGGAAGGTTTGTGGGAAGATGACAGAATGTGAACCACCTCAGGGAAAAAGTCATGAAGCCTGACTAGGGATGGAATTGGAGCAGCCAAGCTGTCAAGTTGAGGGTGTGGAGGGAGGGATGGAACATTCCTGACATGTGCGCCAGTAAATCTGGAATTGGGTCCAGAGTCCAAGATTTGTCCATTAGATATGGTCTGAGGAAGGGGAAACCAAATCAGTCGAGACCAGTAAGGAGGAATTATGATCATCCTGCTTCCCAAGGATATTGTTTTCCGAATTACCTTCGAAATGAGAGGGAAAGGAGGGAAAGCATAGAGAAGTCCCGAGGGCCAATTGTGAACGAGTGCATCTCTTAGAGTCTCCCCATCCGGGGGAATCAGGGTAAAGTAGCTGCTGCATTTGGCATTGAGAGGGATGGCAAAGAGATCGCAGCAAGGCTGACCCCATTTGCGAAAGATTAGTTCCGCAACGTAAGTGTCCAGAGACCACTCATGAGGCATCAGAATAGCCCTGCTGAGCCTGTCGGCTATGATGTTGGATTTCCCCGGGATGTGCTCTGCCACCAGAAAGCGCTGGGAAGACACTGTCCACTCCCATACTTGAAGGGCTTCTCTGCAGAGGGGGTAAGATTTGGTTCCTCCTTGCTTGTTTAGGTACTATACCACTGACATGTTGTCTGAGTGGACTGCAATCATTCCTAGAGGGAGAAAGCCGTGAAGTGCTTGCAATGCTAGAAGCGCCGCTCTCATCTCCAAGACACAGATATGCAAATGAGCCTTGTGATCTTGCCATGTGCCTTGGACTGTTCTCCTGAGATAATGCCCCCCCCCCCCAATCTGGGAAGCATCCATGGTCACAGTGGCAACTGGGGGGAGGAACAAATGGTCTGCCTTTGTTTAGGTTGCTGGTCTGGATCCACCAACAAAGATCCTGCTTGCCCAAATTTGTTATAAGGATAGGTTCATAGGTTCATACTAGGCTATCTGCCCTGGGGCATTTATAAGCCTAGCCCGATTGTGTTTGGCTTACGCCACCCCTTGATTTGAGTATACTGTGCCCTTTTTAAAGTTTACTTTACTGTGCCTCTGTCTAATAGTGACATGGAAGTAATCCCCGGGACAAACCTACGATCCCCCATCCACTCATCAAGATTCTTCTTGAAGAGAGTCAGTGAGGTGCTCTGCCTAACATGAATTGGAATTCTATTCCAGAGCGAAGGGAGCCTCTGGGTTATGAATCGGTCCCTCCAGCATGTTCTATTTATTTCTGTGCTGAGGTTCAAGTCCCTCGAGCGCGTGGCTCTAAGGGATTTAGATTTACTGAGGTGGAGCATGTCCATTAATTCTGGGTTGGACATAGCTTTATATGTCAGGCATAGATCACCTCGAAGTAGGTGGTATGCAACTGAGTAGAGCTGGAGTTTTTTTAACTGAGCAGCATATGGCATCTGTTTGAGTCCCTTGATCCTCCTGGTGAGGTACTTTTGGGGTCTTTCTAATTGCTGCAGGTGTTGGGTAAGGTAAATCCCAAAGGGGCATTGTATTCTATGATGGGTCTGATGAGGGATGAATAAAGGGGCACGATTACCTCTCTTGATCTAGATGTGAATCCTTTCATGATGAGGTGGGCTATGTAGAAGGTCTTTCTAACCACTTTGGCAATGTGGTTGTCAAAGGAGAGATTGCTATCAACTTGGGTCCCCAGATCCCTAATTACTTTCTCTGTACTTAATGGGTTACCACCTATGTGGTAATTTGTGGGCACATTGTTTTTGCCAAAGAGTATGACTATACACTTTTTGGCATTTAGCTTTAGACCATGGCTCTGGCACCAGTTATCCATCTCTGCGAGACCTTTTTGAAGGATATTTGTGTCAGCTGGAGAGTCGATTATGGCACCCAGTTTGCAGTCATCTGCGAACTTGGTGAGCCATAGTCCTCCCACGTTGGCCTGTACCTCAGAAAAGTAAATACCGAACAAGAGAGGTCCCAGGACAGAACCTTGTGGGATGCCACTTGTGACCGGTTTCGAGTCTGACATGGCTCCAGCAACTCTGACTCTGTGGGTTCTGTCTTTGAGCCAGTTTGCGACCCATCTTGTGACATAGGGGGTTATATTTAGGCTGGATAGCTTATCTATGATGCCCAAGTGGGGTATTGTGTCAAATTCCTTTGCGAGGTCCAGATAGGCTGTGTGGACTACCTTCCCTTCATCTATGGCCTTGGTGACTGTTTTGAAGAAGTCAACCAGGTTCAAAAGGCAGGATCTGCCCTTGACGAAGCCAAATTGGGTAGGATCTAGTGTCTGTAGGTCTCCAATGTCTTTGTTTATGAGTTCCATGATGATCCTCTCCATAGCCTTGCAGACTAGGCTAGTCAGGCTTATGGGGCGATAGTTTCCAGGGTCCGCAGAAGCGCCACCTTTGTGGAGTGGGACCACTGTTGCTGTACGCCATTCTTTGGGCACATATCCTGTAGTGAGGCTGAGACTGTGCAACAGTTTTACTTGAGGGATTAGTTCTTCTTGGAGTTCATGTAGGATGCAACCCGGGATGCCATCTGGTCCCATGGAAGCAGTGTTTTTTGCTTTGGAGAGGGCGGCCTTCACCTGAGCGTCAGAGATGTTTGGGAGGCTGCACTCTGCTGGGATAGATACTTTCTCTTTTGGGAGGGAGGGGGTGGAGAAGTTTGCACTGAACCTGTCTGCCAGGATATTGGCGATGTCTGTGGGTTCAGTGTATTTTTTTCGCTTAGAATCAACTCAGAACAAGTCTGGGAGTTGCATCCCAGGTTCCTAACATAACTGAAAAAAGCCTTATGATTGTCTTTAGTGTCCTGTGCAATTTTTCTCTCGAAGCTGGCCTAGGATGGGACAGAGGAAGATACTGCAGTGACCACTGGGCAAAGAGTAACCACTGGACCCTCATGTGCAGTCTGGCTAATGGAACTAGTGTTATTGTGGAAGCCATGGTCCCTAATAGCTTGAGCACCACCTTTGCTTTGACTTTTCTCAGAGGAAGTAGGGTCAAGACTTGCTCCCTTAGACTCTGAATTCTTTTGATAGGCAGATAAGCCCTCATTAACACAGTGTTTTTTTCGGCACCAATAAAATTCACATGCTGAGAGAGTGACAGTGCAGATTTTTGCCAATTTACTGTAATTCCTAGCTGTAGGCAAGTTGAAATGGTGGTGTCCCTGGCCTGTAACAGTAGATGCCTGGGGGGTAGTAGTCAGGAGCCAGTTTTGTCTAGGTACAGAAACACTTGGAATCTCTGACGTCTGAAGTGATCCGTAACCACTGCCATGCATTTGGTGAACACCCTGGGGGCTGTGGTGAGACCAAAGAGCAGGGCACAAAACTGATAATGACTGGCTCCCAGCTGGAAGCGTAGGTGACTCCTCGATGCCCTATCCATTTTGATGTGATAGTAAGCATCTTGGAGGTCTATGGAGCACATCCAAATGTCTTTCCCTAACAACGAGAGTATCAACTGCAAGGTGACCATTCAGAGCTTGGACTTCTGCACAGATTTGTTCAGTTTGCTGAGATCCAAAATGGATCTCATGTCCCCTGTTCTTTTTGGCACCAAAAAGAATCTGGAGTAAGTCCCTAATCCTACTTGATCTGCGGGGACGGGTTGGATGATCTCTTCACGAGCAACTTTTGGATTTCTAGAGTTGCTGAATCCCTGTGATTGGGTGGCACATGTGGGATTTGTCTGGTCTGAGAGGGTGGAGAAGAAAAGGGAATAAGGTAACCTCTGGTGATTATCTTTAATACCCACTTGTCTTGAGTGATGTTGTGCCAGGCTTCTGGGTATAAAGAAATATGACCCCCGACTAGCTCCAGAGATGCACAGTCGGGTCTCCTTTCAGGAGCGCTGATAGGGACGACCATGAAAGGAATCGCAGTCTCCCTGGTTCTGCGGGCCTCCTCTATCTCTAGGGCGGCATCTACTATTATTTCTTCCTCCTCTGCCTCTGGAGAAGGAATCACCTTTTGCATCCTGAAAAAACCTCTGTGATTTTTTTGAACCACATTTTGCCGCCACTCTGCCCTTTGGGATAGGGTCTAGAGGGGACGGAAAAATGGACTCCCACGGCAGACAGAGTATTTCCTTCCTGCTCACACCTGGTGAGTGTGTCCTTTACCTTGTTTCTGAACAAAGAGGAACCGTCAAATGGGGCGTTGGTAAACGTAGACTTAAAGACCTCCACAAAGTTGCACAAGCGCATCCAGGAGAGCCTCCTGAGAGAGACTCCTGAACCCGCTGCCCTACTCGCTCCATCCAATGTGTACGAAATCAGCCTCATGGAGGAGTTTACAATAGAACTTAGGGTACACATCTATGCATTGACCTTCTGAGATACAGCATCAGATATGTTACCCTGTAAAGTAGCTCCCAGCTCTTTTAAGAGATCTCTCTCTGGAGCCTTATGAAATAGGACAGATAGTTCAGTAAAAACAGATTAAAGGCCCCTGAAGCAAAAACATGCTTTCCATACCTGTCCATCATTCGAGACTCCTTGTTCAGTGGATGGACAGTGGAAGAAGTCTTGGCAAGTTCCTTCTTGGTGGCTGCTGCCACTACCATGGCATCTACTGGAACGCTCTTAGTCAAAAAGTCCTTGTCTTGGGGTGCTGGCAAAAATTTATTTGGTCTTCTAGGAACCGGTTCCACAGAATCAGGATATTCCCACTCCTTTCGACTCACTAAATCCAGTAGCTCGTCGAAAGGCGGAGACACCCAAGAGGCAGAGGGTTGAGACTCGAAAGCCTTCAGGTACACTGACTCCTCATCAGAAGGGTATTTGGTGGGCCAGCCGCCTCTCTGTTTCAGGATCTTGAGGATATCTGCAAAAGAGATATCATCAGAGGACAACATGGGGGACCCTTCTGACTCCTCAAGGTCAGTGTCTGATGTAACAGACTCATCGGGGGAGTCAACATGCTTCCTCTTACAAGTTCTCTTCTTAGGTGGTTCCTCAGAGAGGTAATCTGGGAAGACCTCGGAAGACTGGGGACCACTCATGGAGGTATCCTGAGACTGTGGGTCTCTGCTGTGTAGGGAGAGAGAGGGAGCTGAGAATGAGATTGGTGGCTTAGCGGGAAGAGTGTCGGTACCTCTGGATGAAGCTAAAGTCCTGGACAGTACACTCCTTATCACTTCGAATGCTGATCCCCCCAGCTCCGAGGCTGCCCTCCGCATCGAAGATACAGAGGCAACCCTCGGTACTGAGGAGATAGGCTCTGAAGCAGATGTGGGGTCCAAGCTCACCCGCACCAAAACAGCAAGAGGTAGGCATGGAACCAAATAAGTTCAATTCGAAGCATCCCCCTCGTGCCCGACTGGACAGCCATGGATCCTCGACCCCACGGATGGCACCAAGAGGGTCAGAGTGGATATCGGAACCGAGAGACCAACTGAGGTAGCTGGAACCGACCTATCCACAACTGGAGGTATAAACAGCTCTGGCTCTGAAGGCACAGAGATGCTTGGAGGAGGAACATCAATTGAGCGGGGTGGAACATTAGACTCCAGAACTGATTGGGATGGAGCCAAAAGCAAAGTTGCCAACACCGAGGTCTGAAGCAGTCTATGCACCACTCTCTCGACATCCTCATCAGAAACGCTCCTAGAGGACCTAGAAGATAGAGTGGGGGATCTGGATTGCTGTAAAAACGGTGACCTAAGAGTCAGAGAAACCGGCCAAAGATCAGATGACCGGCTCCGAACAGTAATGTCAGTCATCGGTTCCAAAGTACGTGGAGCTAAGACTGAAGGATCCACTAAGCTACTCTCTGTCGGCACCGAAATCAGTGGAGCCAATGAGGGTGAAGCCACTTTAGCAATTTTGTCTGGCGGCTCCGATGAAACAGATTGGGTAGGAGACCGCCTTTTGGTAGTTTTTTGTCTTTCCTTTTTGGAGGAGGAGGGAGACTCAGAACTGGATGATGAGGGTCCTAATTCCTCCTCAAAAGAATGCTTTAGTAGTCCCTTCAAAATTAATTTGTTCTTCCTCTCCTGATGAACACGAGGACTGAACGCATTGTAAAACAGGCAAGACTCTTGGAGGTGGATAGCCCCCAAACAGTAAACACACAAATGGTGCCCATCAGTCAAGGACATCTTCTGGGCACATTTGGTGCACTTTTTGAAGCCCGAAGGCTTATGGTCCTTAGATTCTTTGGACATAATTCCCAAACAAAAACTACAACACACAACAATAAAAGATAATGGAGGACTACGTCCTCTAAGTTAAACGGGTCTAGCCCTAAAGGAAGAGGAAACAGCAGTAAGAAATAAACCGAGGACTAGGTCCTCTAATTTAAATGGGCCTAGCTCAGGGAGAAGGGAAAAAAAAAACAAGGACTAGGTCCTCTAATTTAAATGGGCCTAGCCCAACATAGGACAAACAGCAGAAAGAGGACTAGGTCCTCTAACTTAAATGGGCCTAGCCCAAGGGGAAAGAGGAAAAAACTGGCAGAACAGAAAAACGATGCAGGGATACCAGAAATGGCCTAACAACAAACAACAAGACACAGCAAAAAAGCAGCAAATCATCCGAGACAGACAGAAAACTGCAAATATACACAGTGAATATCAAGACAATACAGCAATATCTAAAAATGACAATCCAATATATTGAAAAATATATCACTTAGGCACGGCCAGGAAGAATCACGTCTGAGCTGAACAAGCGGCAAACAAGATCTGGGGAATGTAGTGTTGCATGATGGGCTACCTCCTAGCCACAAGCCAACCATAAGTTTTTGAGCTAGAATATGGCCGAGTCAGAGCTGAGGTTCGGCTCCGATCCCAAGTGTAAGAATGAAGGCGAAATGGGACTACAGAACATATGATCTTTTGACATGCAATTATACAGAACTAATTCTTTGGCTTGGAATCACACAAAATCAGACACGTATAAAATAATCATGACCAGGTTGTTGTGTATTTTACATGGGTCTATGTCATATAACCGAACTTCCAAAATTTCGAACACCATATGTTCGAACTTGGAAGTTCAAAATATGACAACATCAAAACTTCAGAACAGCAAATTTTTTTCAGAGGGAAAAAATTTGCTGTTGCGAAAAACACACATACAACACAAGCACACCAAAAACCTAATAAACCTACAATAAACCTTACAAACACAACTATCTATGCACTAATCTTAACCCAAACCCTAACCCTAAGGTCCGTCACTATCGCACACTTGCCTTACCCACACCCTAACCCTAAAGTCTGTCACTATCACACACTTACCTTACCCGCACCCTAGCCCTAAAGTCCGTCACTATCGCACACTTACTTTACCCGCACCCTAACCCTAAAGTCCGTCACCATCGCACACTTACCTTACCCACACCCTAACCCTAAAGTCCGTCACTATCGCACACTTACCTTACCTGCATCCTAACCCTAAAGTCCATCACTATCGCACACTTACCTTACCCGCACCCTAACCTCAACGTCTGTCACACTCGCACACTTACCTTAACCCGATCCATAACTTTCGCACCACAGTAGGGAAAATGTCGAAGCTGCAGAAACAGCCAACCAAATTCTTTCCCTGGAAAAGAATTATTATTTCCGCAGCTTCGACATTTTCATTTTTCGAACTTCCCCGTTTGAACTTCTAGTCTTCGAACATCTTGACGGTCGATTAAATAACACAGACCCTTTTACACTAGGTCTAGAAATATGACCTGATTGTGTAACATAAAATTCAGAACTGGATCTAGCAACGGGGACTGTCTTCAAGGAATATTCAACTTTGGGGACAACTGGGACATCATCAGGAATGGGAATGGATACTGAGACATGTTCTTTGGCATGACTGTTGTCAGGGTTGCTCTGAGATCTAGAGTCTGTATCATAGGTACAATCCTGCAATATTGTTTCTGATACAGAAAGAAGATGCCTGCAATTTCTCTTGCATTTTATACCCTCAGATTCCACTATGTAGGATCTAGGCTCAGCACATATACCACTCACTTGACCAATTCGATCAAAGCCTATCACGGTTTGCATACTCACTGTCTCTCCTTCTTTTAACGGATGACTAAATCTGCTCATTTTATCATAGCTGGACTTCTGAAAGGAACGTATCTTAAAAAGCTGGGCTTTGATTGCTCTGTTATTTTTACCATTAGGCACCAACAAACTAGAACTGATAGGCAAAGTTGTTCTGGTTTGCCTAGATAGAAGTCTCTGAGCAGGCGAGCCAAGTACGTTGTCACGAGGTATATTTCTGAGATTAAGTAAATTCAAGAAGAAATCTGTATTGTCATGCTTTGACCTCTCTAGTAATTGCTTTGCACTCTGTACTGCATGTTCAGCAAGGCCATTTGACTGTGGGTATTCGGGACTACAAGTAACATGTATAAAGTCCCACTCTTTTGATAATCTCTGAAACAATTGACTGGTAAATTGGGTACTGTTCTCAGAAATAACTTTATGTGGACTACCATGGACTGAGAAATGATGTTTCATCTTAATAATAACAGGACTGGATGTTAGGTTAGGTAGCAAATCGATCTCAGACTAGTTAGAATAAGAAAAAAAAAAAAAATGAAAAGACCAATGGTTAGACCACAGCTGAAGATAAAAATGGAATAATCCACGTCAGGAAATAAATCACTTGCAGCTTCACAGTAGTGCCCTTTATAAAACCAAAAGTTGTAACTGGGATGTAGTAGTCAAGGTAGGAAACGGTTCACTTGCAGTTTCACACCACTTTATTAAACAAGAGTAAGCGCTTTCGCGATCTAAGTCAGCTGATCGCTTCTTCAGACTCATAAAAACAGTTAAAACATTGGTATTTAAAATATGGTTCAACCAATGAAAACACATATAGAACTATGACATAGACTAATTAAAATTGCATACATCAGTACATTAATTTGCTTTATATTCTGCATAAGATGAAATAAAATATACATATAACAGACACATTTTATGTAATAATCCATATTACTTAATGTTTTAGTGGTCTGGATTTTAAAAAGGTTTCAAGGAAACAGCATCGTTCAATCCAGGAGACCTATCTGCCTGAAGTAGTAAAATCCATCTTTGTTCGGCTTCCTCTACCTTATTCCTTATATCACCTCCCCTCTTACTTTTATTTATTATTTCTAAAACCATGAAATTAAAAATATGTTTCCTATCTTCTTCTTCCACATGTTTTGCTAAAGCACTTGTGTCTTTTTTATTTCTTATATCTCTAAGGTGTTCAAGGATACGTTCCTTTAGACACCTATTGGTTTTGCCTATATAAAAAGCATTACAGACAGTGCAGAAGCTGAAATAAACCAAATTTTGTGTTCTGCAGTCAGCATAAAAATCTATATCAATTCTAAATCCTAGTGTAGGATGTTTATATGTAGATTTATTATATAAATAGTCACATGCTGTACAATTTCTGCAAGGAAAAGTCCCCTGCCTATCAGATAGGATCATTCTTTCATTGTTTCTGGATTTTAACATAGCTGCCTTTTTAAGGACCTCTTATTTCTAAAAGAAAAGCTGGGTCTGTCTTCTAACAATTCTCTCAAGTCAGGATCCGACAATAAAACATTCCAATTCTTCTCAAAAATATTACAGAACCTTCTGATGTCACTTGAATAAGTTATAGGGAATCTAACTTTAAAATCATGACCTTCCTTGCTTTTAACATCTTCTATAGTATTTGAGAAGAGCGGTTTACATCTCCCATCCCTATTTTCAATGGTATATTTAAAGCTTTCATTTATGTCTTTCTTACTATAACCTCTGTTTAAGAAGTCTTTCTCTAATATAGTCATTGTCTTCACAAAGCCTTCATCTGTATTATGTAAGCGGCTTATTCTCATATATTGTCCTTTCACTACATTTTTGTGTACAAATGTTGGATGCATACTAGTCTTATGTAAGATACTATTTCTCCATGTAGATTTTCTATACATCCCTGTTGTAAGTTCGTCTAACGCTGTCTTCTTAACCAAAACATCTAGGAACTCAATAGAGTCTCTGGAATGTTGGCTAGTGAATCTTAAAAATTCAGTGGTGCTATGTAAGTACTCCACCATCTCTTGCAACTCTTCATTAGTACCATCCCATAACAGGAAGACGTCATCTACAAAACGTATATACCATACAATTTTGCTAGCATATTTATTGCTAGCACTTAAGAGAGTATGTATAGAACCTCCCACATTTGAAAATGGTGGAATGGCAAAAGAAACTTTCCAAATGGCTTGCACTAACAGAAGGATGGATTCCAGTGTTAATTCTGATTCAGTAGCTTTTTTGGAGCAAAAGGAAGCTACACAAACCTCAATCCTTCCATTTGTGTTAAAGAAGGCGCTGCCAATAAGGGACAGGTCAAGCAGCAGGAATCAAAGAGGGAGAACACGATTACAGCAGAGAGAATGAGTGACTCCTGCATATATGAACACCAGGAGCAAGAACCAACAAAAAACTTGGTAATTAATATATCTAGCTTTTCTTTAACTGATGCACAAGCCTCATTGTTAAATAGAGGCCTGAACTTTATTCCAGCACAGAAAACAGTATTAACTGATTTATTAAAAGAGCTGAAGTTATTTTCTCGTAACCTAACACTTAAAACCATGTTTAAAAGAAATGTATTTGATAATATGTTTAAACAACCTAGTGCCTTTGTACCCAAGACACATCCCGCAGTTGAAACTTTCACTAATGTGTGTGAACATGAAATTAGAGAGATGCATGCTAAAAATCTTCCATCTAGATTTTATAACTTGAGTAAATCAGAAACTGAAGCACTGTCAGAACTAAAGGATTCTCACAGCATTGAAATTAGGCCTGCTGACAAGGGGGGCAGTGTAGTAGTAATGGATAAGGGTTTTTATTACAAGAAAATGATGGAACTTTTGAATGATACAGATACTTATGTTGAACTAAATGAGAGACAAGTACAAGGTATAATTGACAGGATATCTGTATATATTTTTGACTTATTGATTACTAATTATGTATCAGAGGAATTGTTTGACTACTTTCAGATAGAACATCCAACTATACCCATTATTTATGGTCTACCTAAAATTCACAAAGACATCACACAGCCCGCTATGAGACCTATTGTATCCAGTAAAGGATGGGCCACAGAAGCCATCTCAATTTATATTGAACAAAATTTACAAATAGTCCTAAAATCATGTGAGACTATACTAAGGGATACAAAGGCATTTCTGCGACTGTTATATAAGAAGACCAGGAATATTAATAGAAATTATATGTTTGTGACAATGGATGTCACTTCACTGTTCACAGTGATACTGAATAAATGGGGTATTGAGAAAATACGTGATATTCTGACCTTGAAACAAGTTTTTCAAAGCACTAAGATTAATTTGATATGTGAGTTGCTTGACATTGTCCTAGAAAATAATGTCTTTATATTCAATGACAAGTTTTATCTGCAGAAAGTTGGTGTAGCAATGGGCACGGCTTGTGCTAACAGCTACGCCAACTTAGCATTGGCTGCATGGGAAAAAGATCATGTATTAAGTGCTAGCAATAAATATGCTAGCAAAATTGTATGGTATATAATGCTTTGTAGATGACGTCTTCCTGTTATGGGATGGTACTAATGAAGAGTTGCAAGAGATGGTGGAGTACTTACATAGCACCACTGAATTTTTAAGATTCACTAGCCAGCATTCCAGGGACTCTATTGAGTTCCTAGATGTTTTGGTTAAGAAGACAGCATTAGACAAACTTACAACAGGGATGTATAGAAAATCTACATGGAGAAATAGTATCTTACATAAGACTAGTATGTATCCAACATTTGTACACAAAAATGTAGTGAAAGGACAATATATGAGAATAAGCCGCTTACATAATACAGATGAAGGCTTTGTGAAGACAATGACTATATTAGAGAAAGACTTCTTAAACAGAGGTTATAGTAAGAAAGACATAAATGAAAGCTCTAAATATACCATTGATAATAGGGATGGGAGATGTAAACCGCTCTTCTCAAATAGTATAGAAGATGTTAAAAGCAAGGAAGGTCATGATTTTAAAGTTAGATTCCCTATAACTTATTCAAGTGATATCAGAAGGTTCTGTAATATTTTTGAGAAGAATTGGAATGTTTTATTGTCGGATCCTGACTTGAGAGAATTGTTAGAAGACAGACCCAGCTTTTCTTTTAGAAATAAGAGGTCCTTAAAAAGGCAACTATGTTACAAATCCAGAAACAATGAAAGAATGATCCTATCTGATAGGCAGGGGACTTTTCCTTGCAGAAATTGTACAGCATGTGACTATTTATATAATAAATCTACATATAAACATCCTACACTAGGATTTAGAATTGATGTAGATTTTTATGCTGACTGCAGAACACAAAATTTGGTTTATTTCAGCTTCTGCACTGTCTGTAATGCTTTTTATATAGGCAAAACCAATAGGTGTCTAAAGGAACGTATCCTTGAACACCTTAGAGATATAAGAAATAAAAAAGACACAAGTGGTTTAGCAAAACATGTGGAAGAAGAAGATAGGAAACATATTTTTAATTTCATGGTTTTAGAAATAATAAATAAAAGTAAGAGGGGAGGTGATATAAGGAATAAGGTAGAGGAAGCCGAACAAAGATGGATTTTACTACTTCAGGCAGATAGGTCTCCTGGATTGAACAATGCTGTTTCCTTGAAACCTTTTTTAAAATCCAGACCACTAAAACATTAAGTAATATGGATTATTACATAAAATGTGTCTGTTATATGTATATTTTATTTCATCTTATGCAGAATATAAAGCAAATTAATGTACTGATGTATGCAATTTTAATTAGTCTATGTCATAGTTCTATATGTGTTTTCATTGGTT
Organism: Protopterus annectens; assembly: GCF_019279795.1. Taxonomy (NCBI): domain Eukaryota; kingdom Metazoa; phylum Chordata; order Ceratodontiformes; family Protopteridae; genus Protopterus; species Protopterus annectens. Next base: position 233,374,219 of record NC_056745.1, read on the forward strand.
GAACCATATTTTAAATACCAATGTTTTAACTGTTTTTATGAGTCTGAAGAAGCGATCAGCTGACTTAGATCGCGAAAGCGCTTACTCTTGTTTAATAAAGTGGTGTGAACCGTTTCCTACCTTGACTACTACATCTCAGTTACAACTTTTGGTTTTATAAAGGGCACTACTGTGAAGCTGCAAGTGATTTATTTCCTGACGTGGATTATTCCATTTTTATCTTCAGCTGTGGTCTAACCATTGGTCTTTTCATTTTTTTTCGCTTGAGGTGTATACCAGGCGTTTATCCAGCTTTTGTTTTCTTTCACGTGTTAGTTAGAATAAGAGTCTACCAACACTAAGTAATACTAATTGTTCCACTCAAATATGTCAGTGGCTACTGTTGACCAAGGTAGTTCCGGAATCTGGCTTAGCTGAAGTGGCTACTGTTGACCAAGGTAGTTCAGGAATCTGCCTTAGCTAAAGTGGCTCTTTTTGCAAATGCGGTTTAGTACTGTTGCATACTGAACAAGAAGAAAACACTTTATAAATGTCTTTTGCTAGAGAAGGCCAGAATACTAGTCCTCTCACCCTTTTTTTTGGTAGAATCAGAACCTGGGTGGCCACGATGCAAAATCTGAATGTATTCATGTTGTAAGGAAGTAGGAACAATAACTTTCGGACTTTTGAAAACTGTACCATCTTCCATCAGCATCTCATCTCTGCATGGAAAGTAAGGTTGCACTTCTGGAAGTACAGATGATTGCTTTGATGGCCATCCTTCATTGATGAAGTGGTTGAGCTTTTGCAAAATTGGATCAGTCTTTGTATGATCTCTCAGCTCATCAAGTCTCATGGTAGAAAAATTATGCACTTCCATGACATCAAAGTCAAAATTCTCTGCATCAAGCTGTTCCATGGTATTTCCGGATTATCTGGATAAGGTATCAGCCAGATAAAGATGTTTGCCTTTTGTATAGACCATTTTGAAATTGTACTTTTGTAATCTGAGCATCCTTCTTTGGAGTCTTGCTGGAGCTGAATGTACAGGCTTCTTTAAAATAGTGACTAGAGGTGTATGATCAGTTTTAATTTGGATAGCTCGGCAAAAAATAAAATCATGAAACTTCGAACATGCAAACACAATTGCCAAATGTTCCTTCTCAATTTGAGCATACTGCATTTCAGTTTGGGTAAGAGCTCTAGATGGATAGGAAACTGGTCTGCCCTTTTGAAGAATAACTGCAACAAGACTGAACTTTGAAGCATCACAGGAAAGAACTACTGGTTTGTGGAATCATGGCATCTCAATATAGGTGGGTTGAAAATTTGCTATTTGAAGTTATTAAATGCTCTCTGGTGTTGTTCTAACCATGACCAGGCAACATATTTCCATGTCGGCTCTCTCAAAGGTGCTGATAACTCACTAAAGTCAAGGATAAATTTGCCCAAATAGTTAACCATACCAAGAAAATGCTGTAAAGCTTGGACATTGTCTGGGGCTGGCATCTCAAGAATGGCTGCTTGTTTAGAAGGATTTGGTCGTAAGCTTGTACTGGTAAATAAATGACCTACATAAGTAACTTCTGGTAGCCTAAATTTACACTTCAGAGGATTAATCTTCAAGTTCACTTCACATGCTCTGCCCAGAGCTTTCCTGAGGTTTCTGTCATGCTCTGCTTCACCATTGCCTACAACCAGTAAATCATAAACTATTATAGCACATGGAGAACACAAAAACATTTCCTCTATTTCACCCTGAAAGACTTCATTGGCAGAATTTATTCCAAAAGGAATCCTGAGGAATATGTATCTACCAAATGGGGTACTGATTGTAGTCAGTAGTGAAGATCTGCAATCAAGCATTACTTGCCAAAATGAACTCTTTGCATCTAAGACAGAAAAAAAACAGCAGCATTTGACATGAGGGCAGCAATCTCCTCGACTGTACGCATAGGATGATGAGATCTCTTCAATGCCTTGTTCAAGTCTCTTGGGTCAATGCATATTCTGATTTCATCTGAATTTTTATTATGAGCAGCTACCATGGAAGACACCCACTTAGTTGATTCTATGACTGGACAAATCACACCTTGCTGCACCATTTTATCTAACTGGACTTTGACTTTGTCCTGCATAGCTATTGGAACTCTCCTTGCTGGTCTTACCACTGGACTGATCTCTGGGTCTATTTTCATGGAGTACACAACTGGAAGTCTGCCTAGCCTGTCATCAAACACTTCAGCACACTCTAAGAAAACAGCGTCACTGATGTTGGAACTGGGACATAGGTTCATAGGTGTGTACAAGGCTAATGGCCCTGTAGCCTTTATAAGCCTAGCCCATAGAAGTGCCCTAGCATCACGCCGCATGGCATTCATTCCCAGTGCCTTTATCAAGTAGAGCAACAGCAGTGGTCCCCGGGGTGAAATTTCTATTTCCCATCCACTCATCAAGATTTCTCTTGAAGAGGACCAATGAGGTGTTCTGCTTGACATGTATGGGAAGTCTATTCCAGAGCATGTGCTTACATGATGTACTTCATTGGTAAAAGAAAGCAGTTTCATTCTTAAACTGTCTCTGAGACCAAATAATGATTGCAAAGGTATCGGACTGCATGAAATTGCAAGCTGTAACTGTTCCCAGCCAAATAGCATGAAAGCACTACTAAGTCTTCGGTCTGAATCCCTTCACCTCCATAAGCAACAAGCTTCACACAATTGGCCAAATTAAGTTGCTCACCAGCTCTCACTCTAGCAAATGTTTCTGCTGACATTACATTATACTTTGAACCAGTGTCTGCTTTGAGCTCTGTGGGTTTACCATTGATCAGGACAGTACAAAATACTTCATTCTTTGTCAACAAATCTACTGCATTAAACTTTTTATCGACCACTGCTATACCATCTATACAGAAAGTAGGGTTGCAGCTTTCTATATGATCAACTTGCTTTCTTGAGTGATCTTTCTTAATAACTGAATGAACCCTGCTTGATTTACAAAACTTTTGAAAGTGGTTCCATTTTTTACACTTGTGGCATTGCCGGCCAAATGCTGAGCACTTCTCTGCTTTAAATTCATGACTGGCACCACAATTACGGCAATTAACAATAAGATTGACTTGGGTTTTTCTGACTCACCCTTATTCTGCACTGAGCATGTCCATTTTGCTGAGCTAGTCTTGGAACCTGCTAGAAAGTTACAGCTCCTCCCAGGGGAACCCACAGGGGTTGCAGCTTCCATGTGCTTAGGCCTGTTTCTGCTTGCCATGTGCTGCATGTTGTCTATGTTTGCTCTAGAGGCTACTGAAACCATGCTCTTATCACTTGCAAGCATACTTGTGTGTCTTTCTGTGAGCACACAAGTTTGACAAATCTTTATGGCTTTGCTCAACGTTAAATCACTGTTATGAAGCAAAATCGTTCTCACTGAAGCACTATTAAAACCCACACACAAGTTTGCCCTTTATTAACACATCTTTCAAGTGACCAAATCTGAACATGTTAGCCTTATTTCTCAAGTCAGTGATATAAGCTGCAAACGTTTCACCTGGCTTTTGGTCTCTTGTATAAAATAAGTGCCACAAAAGTTTCACCTTGCTTTTGGTCTCTTGTATAAAATAAGTGCCTCTCTAATGTAACATTTTTCTGCAGGTTGTACATTTCTCTAAATTTATGTTTCAAGCACTCAGGGTTCTCCCTTGATTCAACCAGTATCACAATATGGCAGTTTCCCCCCTCTCCTGCATATACTGCTGGTGCATACACAAATGAACGCCTCTTTCAAAAGTTTCTGACCCAGCTAAGTTAAGCAAAATGCATGCCCTTGTACATGCATCTTTGTCAGAAAAAGATGCTTGTATGAAATATTATATTCCTGCTCAAATACTCTCCAATTCTCTGCAATATTATGATCAAACAAAAGTGGACAGAGTCTGCGAAATACCTCTTCCATATCAACATACAGTGAAGGTGCTTGGAATTATAAGCAAATGCGCACACACACACACACACACACACACACACACACACACACACACACACACACACACACACACACACACACACACACACACACACACACACACACACACACACACACACACACACACACACACAAACACACACACACACACACACACACACATATATATATATATATATATATATATATATATATATATATATATATATATATATATATATATGCCAGAACTTTATGCCAGAATTTGTAATTATGCCCAATAGCACAACAAACTCATTGAAATAACTGCACTTTGCCAAATAAGTCTCTGAAGCACAAGAACACTTTAAATCATTGTACTTTGCAAAACCACTCCTTACCAGTGTAAGAAATACTTTGAAATGACTGTACTTTGTGAATAAATTGTACACAGCAGAAGAACCTCAGAGTAAGAAACATTTCCAAATGAATGCACTTTGCAAATAAACTGTACACAGCACAAGAACACTCCAAAATGGCTGTACTTTGCGAAATAACTCTGTACAGTGTAAGAAACACTTTGAAATGGCGGCACTCTGTGAATAAATGTACACAGCATAAGAAACATTTTGAAATGGCTGCACTTTGACTGCACTTTGTAATATAACTGTACTTTCCACACAGCAAACTCTTTGAAATAACTGCACTGTAATAAAGCACACACTCTGCAAACACTTTGCACACTCTGAGATACTTTGAACAACTCTAGTTATGCTTTGAAAGGCTTTGACCAATGAGAAATAGTAGTTTATGCCCAAACACAGTCTTTTACTAAAAAATGCAGTCACCTTGCTTTTTAAACTTATCTTGCCCTTTTATTGCACACTATATGCCCATTTAATCTCTTATCATGCTCATTATACTTTTATTGTGCCTGTTTTATTTTAAACATGTTTGTCATGCAAACCAAACGTAATTCTGAGCTCCACATGAATATTTCTGTTAGTTTTATCAAATATCATAGTTTCAAACATTTTGTTTAATTAATAATGTGTTTTGTGCCTTTCGTTTGATGAATAATATGTTTTTGTGCTACTCATTTGATTAATAATGTGTTTTGTGCCTTACAAATGCTTGTTTCATTTTCTTTGCAAAATAAATCATTTGTGCAAGTTTTGGTTACCTTGAGTTCATTTCTGATCCTTTTTTGTTTGTCTGAGCTCTGTTTCACTCAACCATCTCAATCTGCCTTCACCTTCAACTCTACACCTCATGGCTTGAAGAAGTTGCTCTCTTAATCCCAGTTCTGACACCATGTCACTCGTCCGGTCAGGAACAGACAAGTGGTTGTGGGTTCAGTTCAAGCAGATTTATTACACACAAACACACCAGGAAAGAGGCTTTGTAACTCAAACTTAAATAAACTTATAAACAGACTGACTACTACACTCATACATGTTAACACTCTGGCTGTTCTCACAAAGTGGCACTGCTGCCTGCACGTGCTCACTATTTATATGCACATGCCTACATCTGGAAATGCTTCTTAAAGGTACATACATATGCTCTGTTCTACAGTAACCCAGGAAAATAATCTGGTTAGGAGACTTACTCAGAATGGCAAAGTTTAGCAAATAGAGATTAAGGAAGTAAACCCCTGAGAACAGCAAGCACATCATTAGTAGCTTAGCCTTCTGTGTGCAATTGACAGGTCTTGATTCAAACCACAGAGCATTATAAATAAAAATGTTCAAAATGTCAGTATGTTAAACATTTTATCCAGTGGGTTTCTTTATTCTAACACTACCAACATTTTAAAAGTAGGGATAGCTAGATTTCTGATGAGAATTACAATGAAGATTACTCAGCATGAGCAAGAAACAGTACAGTGTAATGTGAGACATGTGAATTTCTGTTTATAATTTAAGTCCTGAGTCATTTTTTGTGCAGTTAACAAGAAGGATGAATAAGGAGATGCATACATAATATGTTTCTTCACAACATTCAGTGCACACATTCATGTATGGTATATACAAATATAAGATTATTACCTGTACAAGTGCTGATGCAAGGATTGAAGCCGAAACATGTTCATGAGTCCAGAAGTCTTTTATGATGTTAAAAAGCTGAGTCAAAAAACTAAAGCTTACCTAGTTAAATATAAAAAGAATGTATGTTACTGGGAAATAAAGGAAGAAGTTCCATTTGCTGCTAATGATTACATTTGGGGTTAGGATAAAGAGAGACATGGTATTACAATAGGTATTGAAGAATCAGAGTTTTTTGTTTATAAAATATAAAGAATTGTTGACACCGGTAAAGTCATCTCAGTGGAATTTGAACACAGGAGTTTAATTTATACATTGTGTCATTACTGATGGCTGCTATTCAGCTATATACAATTCATGTTCGATTGTTATAATGTATTAAACAGAGATGATAAATATAACTGCTTTTATATAGTTTGTGCAGCTTCTTGCATCTGAGAGTGCACATCAGAACTTCTCACCACTAAATTTAAATTGTTTTCACAGTGAAATGATGTGGGAGCACAAACTTTTGAAAATAGCAAAACATTTATCACAGTCTTGTGGCTTTGCTGTCTGGCAGCATGGTTGCTTAACTTCTAGATCTCCTGTTCACCAATATCTGTTAAGTTCTTCACCAGTGACCAGGCATATACAGGAGTAAACTGAAAGAAAAAATGGTTTGTGGTTAAGCTCGAATCTTTAAGAGATGTCAGCTGAAAAGGGATAATCTCATTCTCTTATAATACAAATGCAGGCTGATGTTTACTTCCTATTCTGCAAGAACATATGCCAGAATGTCTAATGATCAAGTTAGAAGTGGACAATGATTATGATAGATAAAAAGACAAATAAAAAGCTTTTAAAGTATTACTAATTTGTAATGTTGTACGCTTTGCAGAATAAATACAATGTTTAATAGAAAGTGCTAATAAAATCTCTTAACAACATACTAAGATAGATGTCAAATTACAGATGTTCAAAATGGTTTGTTTCTTGGCAATTCAAGAGACAGAGAGCAATTATTTATGAAGTCTGTGATGATCAAATATTTCTGAAGTCTGTGTCTACACTTCTAGAATATCTTGCACTACTAAACATCAGTGATAAACTAATAACTGGTAGCACACACACAACAAAAACTTTGAAGATTGGCAATTAATTTCAGTCACGCAGATTTGTTCCAAAATTTGTAATTTATTACTAAAATATTTGGAAATTGCTGTGAATTTGAGAATTACTTCTACATCTTTTTAAAACACCTTTATTAAGCTATCACTTGTAAGACAGACAAATGTATATTTATATAAAAATAATCAAACCATATTAACAAGTTCACATTTACAAAGATTATACATCACATATATTTTATATCTCCTATAATCTAAATTATTTAATACCTGCCTTCTGTTAAACCTCATTCCTCCTCCAAAACATTTTCTGGCATGCATTGTACCCACAATTTCCATTTTTTTCAACGTAATTTACTCCTACCATTTTCTAAAGATCCCATCTCCTATTCTTTTATCTATTTTACAATATTCAGCATTTTAAGTACAGTTGGCTTAAATTCTGATTTCCATTTTCTAGTAACTGCTTTTTTGGCAGCCACCAGAATTAAATTTAGTAAGGCCTTACTATGTATGTCTAGGCAATTCAAATCCTTTATCCTAGCTCATAAAATCATATCCTTAGTTACACCTGTTTGCTCGCCCAGTATTCCCGACAACAGTACTCCATTGAGAATTTTTAAAGTCAGCAAGTACTAGTTTTTTACATCCTTTTAACTAAGCACAACCAACAACAGCAATTTCCATAGAAAAAAGTTAAAAATATAATTTCTTAAAGGAACATACATGAAGTATCAGTTGTAGGAATAGACAAGTGATAAAACAGGCAACTCTGCGTTTTTGACAGTTTTGACAGATGTACACAGCCAGTAACTGCAGAGAAACAGTACTTGAGTGAAACAATTCTCAAAACCATATTTTGCTGAAAGAGAAGTAATCTCAGATTAAACCTAGAGATGTTATTGAGGAGCAGGCTGCACAATGCCCTGTTGTAGTGGAAGTGCGGGTGTAGCTCCTTGATACTGTGTGTGTGCCTGTGTGTACTACTGGCAGTCAATGAAATGGCACTAGATTTGTAGCACTAGATTACAGCATAACTTGCCACAACATATGCTTACACAACTGGGAACTGATTTTGTAAGGTAAATTTTCAAATTCAATCAAACCTACATACATATCTGAATCACTTTTCCTATGAAAGTTAAACTGTAAACTGCTTAAAGTCCAAAATGGTTGATCACAAATGAGTAACAATGCAACTACCGTGAACACTACCCCATCCACAGTGAATTAACCATGCTTATGCAGGGAGATAAACTTCCATGTACCCATATATTGTGGGATTTTCACCTCACGCCTCCTAAGTTAAAGATGTTAACTCCATAGTTATACTATTTGGATGAAAATGAGGAAAAGCATTGCAATGTCTAGCACAATGGCTACATGAAATGCCATCTCACAGTTTCAATAAATGAATAGCAAATGTAGTCAGGGGAATGTAACATTATGTAAACAGAAATAGGAAGACTGCACAGGGAGAAACAAGCATTCAGCATTCAGAGGGAAGTTGTTAAAATATTTCAGAACATTAGCTGAAGGATAACTTGCATACTTCACTGCTAACAACAGACAGAGATGGCACAGCATTATGGACTCAATGTATGATTGTCAGTCATATGGCTGCTTATGTATTGTGTACTATATTCATGAATGCCAGTCATTATCATGAAATTGTCTAATAATGTATATCTGCCTTTCTGAAAATTATTATTTTCTTGGCTTATATCAACAGGTTATTTTTTCCGTTTTTCTTCCTTTGTAGTTCCCTAAGAATTTGTTGCTTACCATCTGTGAGATAATATTCATTTATTAAAACAGTCTGCTGCATGTATTTTTAATTTCTAGTAAAACTGCACTTTCTAAAATTAAAACAGCAACATTATAAAGGTTTGGAATGATGATTTGTGTGATGCAGACATTATTTTGGTCTTGGCTTCAGCTTTTAAAGATAACAGAAAACAGCAGCAGATCATCCTACAAGGATATTACGACAGACAGACAGAATGTAGGTATGACCAGGTGCAATATTTTTGTTAGCTAGCCAGGTAGCCAGCCACCAATGCAGACAGACAGACAGACAGACAGAAACAAGCCTCTGAAAACCTGGACTATGATCATGATTAGAGTTTATTGAAGATTGCAAAAATCAGCAAACAATACAGCGACAGTTTGGATTCCCTGCAAGGAAGCAATGCAGAAGACTAAATTACAAAATCCTGAAACAAGTGGATTTAAAACTATTTTTCAGAAACTGCCCTTATAAAAGTATAACCTACAACTTTGCAGTTGGTTTAATACATTGAGTGCAAATATGTGTGTGTGTGTCTGTGCATGTGTATGTGTGTGTTTTGGGGGGAATCTCCCTACAACAGGGTTCAGATTTTTTTGGGGGTTATTTTAATACTGCAAAAAATGAAGTGTTAGTCTTTTGGTTTTAGGATTTTATGATTCATTCTTCTTTTGAACTTTTCACTGCAACAAATTTAGCTTCATCCACTGTTTAGTAAACTGACAAAGGCAGCTTGTAGGAGACTCTGTGGCAATATGCTGTTGCTATCAGTACTTCTGCCTCTGTGTACGGTCTGAGTCACATCTGCAGTCCTCACTAGGAGCCCTTAAACTGTTTTAGTTAACTTTTTATGTGGGCCTGGTAGGCACAGAGGAGAGGAGGGATGCTGTGATGCCATAAACACTAGTTCAAGGAGCGAGTGGTTTAAGCTAAATTCTACTGCTCTGGCATACAAAATTATGTACCTATGAGTAGATATGCAATGAACAAGGCAAGAGAGTTGTTTCTTCCCCCTCACAGTAAGGGAATTATCCCTGCCCGCATGATAATATGCCACTTCTGCTGCACTGCACAACATGCTACCTGTTTATAGGTTCATAGGTTCATAGGTTCATACTAGGCTATCTGCCCGAGGGCATTTACAAGCCTAGCCCATAGTTTTGTGGCTTACGCCACCCCTTTAGTATGGGGAACTATACCCATTATTTTGCTGTGCCTCTGTCGAGCAGTGACACTGAGGTAATCCCTGGGGTATATCTGCGATCTCCCATCCATTAGTCAAGATTTCTCTTGAACAAGGCCAGCGAGGTGCTCTGCCTCACATATACTGGGATTTTATTCCACAGCATAGGGAGTCTTTGGGTGATGAATCTATCCCTCCAGCACGTCCTATTAATAGCCGTGTCGAGGTTTAAGTCTCCCGCCCTTGTGGCTCTGACGGATCTAGATTTTATGAGGTGAAGCATATTCATCAAATCTGGGTTTGACATGGCCTTGTATGTTAGGCAAAGGTCACCTCTGAGCAGCGGTGGCGACTGAATAGAGCTGGAGTTCTTTGAGCCGGTCAGCATAGGACAGATGTTTGGGGCCCTGTATACTTTTGGTGAGGAACTTTGTGGCCTCTCCAGCTGCTGCAAGTGTCGGGTCAGATACATTCCGAATGGGGCATTGTACTCAATCACTGGTCTGATGAGTGATGAGTATAGGAGACTATGACCTCCCTTGATCTAGATGAGAATCCCTTCATGATAAGGTGGGCAATGTAGAAGGTCTTCCTAACTACTTTAGCTACATGGGTGTCGAATGACAGACTACTATCAACCTGGGTCCCCAGGTCCCTGATAACTTCTTCTGTGCTCAGTGGATTGCCACCTATTTGGTAGCTAGGGGTAACCTTGTTTTTCCCGAAGGGTATGACTATGCATTTTTGGCATTTAACTTTAGGCCATGGCTCTGGCACCAGTTATCCGTTTCTGTGAGACCCTTCTGAAGGATATCTGTGTCAGATGTGTTTTCTACTATGGCGCCCAGTTTGCAGTCATCTGCAAACATTGTCAGCCATAACCCTCCTGTGTTTGCTTGTACTTCGGAAAAGTAGATGCCAAACAAGAGTGGGCCCAGGACTGAGCCCTGTGGTACACCACTTGTGACAGGCTTTGAGTCCGACATGGCGCCAGCAACTCTGACCCTGTGGGTTCTGTCACTCAGCCAGTTTGCAACCCATCTTGTGATGTATGGGTTAACATTTAAGCTGATGAGTTTTTCAATGATACCTGAGTGGGGTACTGTATCGAAGGCCTTCGCCAGATCGAGGTAGGCTGTATGGACTGCCTTTCCCTCATCAATGGCTTTGGTGACTGTTTCAAAAAGTCAACCAAGTTTAGAAGGCATGATCTGCCTTTGACAAAGCCAAACTGGGATGGATCCAAAGTCTGCAAATTCCCTATGTCTTTATTTATGAGGTCCATTATGATCCTCTCCATGGCTTTGCAGATAAGGCTTGTCAAGCTAATGGGCGGTAATTTCCAGGGTCGGTGGAGGCACCGCCTTTGTGAAGTGGGACCACAGTTGCAGTGCGCCACTCCCTGGGTACGTATCCAGAGGTAAGACTATGATTAAACAGCTGTCCTAGCTGTGGGTTTAATTCCTCATTGAGTTCATGGAGCACACAGCCGGGGACACCATCAGGTCCCATGGATGCTGTGTTTTTTGCTTTGGAGAGAGCAGTTCTCACTTGGGCGTTGGAGATGTTTGGGGGGCTGCAATCGCTTGGTATAGATATCTCTCCTTTGGGGGGGGGGAGAAGTTTGCACTGAACCTGTCAGCCAGTATGTTGGCAATGTCTGTAGGATCAGTAATCTTCACATCATTTTGAACTAGTTCTGAGCATATCTGGGAGTTTCCTCCCAGGTTTCTAACATAGCTAAAGAAGGCCTTATGATTGTCTTTTGAGTCTTTAGCTATTTTTCTCTCAAAATTTGCTTTGGATGATTTTATGAGAGCTCTTAGTTTTTTACTTATAGTGATCAAGGGTGTCTTACCTTTTAAGGATTTTGCTCTATCTTGTAGTAGCTTCCTCCTTTTGTTGTAGAGTTTGTTTATGGCTGGGGTCCACCAGACTGGACGCTTGCCTTTGGTACAAAGAGTCTTTGTTTTGCTTGGGATTGCCTTATCCATGCAGTCCTGCAGGTGCTGGTAGAAGGCATTTGTAAGTGATTCAGTGGCTTGAGTACTGTTTTCCGCCAGCTCGGGGCCTTAAAGGAGAGCACACTAGTCTTTAGAAGTGTGAAGTCGGCTTTCGAGAAGTTCTTTACTGTGGTCTTTTTATTTCAGGTGGGGTGGGATGAGGACCTCCAGCGAGATTAGTTTGTGATCTGATCTCACCAGTGAGGGGTATACTTCGGTGTTGAACATTGTGCTCCCATGTTCGTGATGATGAGATCAAGTATGTTTTCTCCTCTTGTGGGATGGTGACTAGTTGTTCCATGGCATTTGAGTTTATGAATTCCAGGAACTTTTGGGCTAGGGTGTTTGGGCTTGAGTAGTGTTCCCAGTCTATATTAGGGTAATTGAAGTCACCTAGTATGATGGTGTTTGGTGATACATTTATCCCTCTAGTGTTTTCAGGAAGGCCATGTGAGGTTCCTGAGTTTGTGAGGGTGGCCTGTAACATGCTACAATTTGCAGAGCAGTCTTGCCTATGGTTAATTGCACCTGGATGGTCTCCGATGCATCGTGCGTTACCACCAGTCTTGAGGTGTGGGTGTCCTTGATGAATATGGATACCCTCCTTTCTTGGTATTGTCCGGATTTTGGGGCCGGAACGCATGATAAGAGGTAAAACCTGATAGTGCTGGGGTGCTCTCAGGAGCCTTGAACCAGGTTTCTGTCACTGCACAGACATCGATGTTCTCCATACTGAGAAGGGCCTCGAGTGCGTGCATTTTGAGATTTAGACTTCTGGCATTGAGCAGCATTACCCTTAGTTTTTTTCCTTTTTTGTGTTCTAGGGTGGTAGGTTTAGAATTTGAGCCTTGCCTAAAAAAGGCACTATGGGGGTGGCAAGAGCCTTTGCCAATATCCGGAATCCCAGGGGTGACAGGTGCAAGCCGTCCCTTGTAAAGCAGCGTGGCTTGTCCAGCATGTCATCCCAGGCAGACAGACACTGGATCCCCTTTGAATGACACCAGAGTTTAAGCCAATTGTTAAAGCTGTCAAACATGGCTTCAGTCTCCAAATCTTGCTCCCATCACTCCTTCCAAAACAGGCAAGTAGGCCTTGCCTCATTATTCCTCTTCCATCCCCTTGTTTCTTTCTCCAGTGCCTGGGCTGCTAACTGTACCTGTGTTGACTGAGTCACAGTCACAGCTTCATTCTTCTGTGCCATGGAGTGTTAAGCCACCAAATATCATTGTTAATAGTACGACCATGCATATTAAAAAATAAATAAAAACATGTGCTTGACAAGTCAAAATTTGTAGGCTGCCCTTGCTAATACAGAATGGGGAAGAGGTAGATGGCTCTGTCTGAGAACCATCTTGTAATAATGTGGTATTTGCAGATGTAGCTATGACAAGTATTGCGACCATGGTCAAAAATGTTGCACTGTGCTGCTAGTAACATATGTTGTTGGTGGGGAGTATCATTTGTGTTTTTTTTTCTTTAATTGCTGTCTAGACTCTGCTTTGGAGGAAGAGATTTATTCATCCTGTCTAAAAAATTATTTCTATCACAGTGAATGCTGAACAAAATCATCTATTTTTTTCATGAATGGAGTTGTCCATGAAGATATCCAAAAGCTACTTGTGATAGTATAACCTTACATAATTTTTATTAGTGTTATAATTTCAAATGCTGACAGAACTTAAGCTTCTGCTGACCAAAAAATAAGTTATGTGAAGATTCCATCTTGAATTTATTAATTTAGACAGCCTACTAACCTATTTGCCCTTGTCTATAAAGCAAGAACAAATTACAAAGAAGACTCATTCAGACAACCAAAAATATATCTATTTTAAGCTAGAGGCATTATTCATGTGCAAGCAGAATGGCACTGAAAGGCTATGGGTCCAACAAAAAATAATCTTCCTGGAGTTTGCTATCATAGGGGAAAAACGGGGAATACAGGGTCACAGAAGAAATTTAAATATTAGTACATTGGCTAAAATAATTTGTAAAGTGGTAGTGTTTAGTAAATAGAGACTAGAGAATGAAGTAATGACCAATTGAACACCATATCTCATTTATTACCTGATACTTTTTGCAAGCAAAATTATTTTACTGTGGTTAACATTTATACAATGACAAAGTTAATTTCCATGATGACAGTATTAATTGTTTTGCTTTATATATATATATATATATATATATATTTTTTTTTTTTTTTTTCTTTGAGTGGGTTTATAACATTTTATAAATGACTACATGTATGGATAAAAAGCTTTATTTATGTAATTATTTAGTTATATAGTTAGCTATTTCGAGTTATCAAATGGGATAGTCTGACTGGGATGAGAAATAGCCCCTTTTCAGGGAAGGCTCGGGAAGAAATGTTCCCAATACACCTATTTTAATAAAACACACATGATATAATGAGAGACACACAAACATTCAAACATACGCATGCTATGAGAATGTGTGGAAAAACATACAAACAAATGGACATTAATATATTTATGGAAAAAAATGTTATTTATATACTATTTCTGTCTTGTAAAGGAATTAATGCTTATTTACATTATTTGCAGGGGGCTGTATGGGGGATAGAAGATGGAACTGCATGGCTAAAAGAAGTTGATCAGAGAGCACTATTTACTGACATTTGATTACCGGAAAAGTCCTACTGGGTTGGTGCCCATTTTAAGTGGAGCCCCAGGAGGAAAAGCTCCAAAGTATTGCAAAAACATATTAAGTACAACAATTTTACATTCTCAAAAATAATACAAAAATATCTAGTTTATATAATTATGCCAAATTAGACATATTGTATAAACATTGGCTAAGAATAAATATGACTTATATGACAATGATTAACATTTAGAGAAATTTTAGCCAGTATATAAAGAAATTAAATTAAATTAGTATAATACAAACATTTTAATTCCAGGATCAAAAGACCTTCATCAAAATCAAACTATTTCCTGAATACATTTAAAAAGCCAAAAAAGGTACCAAAATGTTTAAAGTGACAGTGTTAAAAAAGTGCATAAACTTTAATATGTCATAATAAAGTGCTTAAGTGCTGTAGTGCAAGTGCAACAGTAAAAGACATTCTATTTAAAAACAATATATATAGAAACCATTTTATATAAAAATATATATCAGTTTGAAATATCAATCTTTTAAATATAAAAAGTAATAATAAAATCAAATAACAGCAGCTTTAACTTTCAAAGCAGGTTTGATAGAAATAAAATCATTCAAGTCAGGGTAAACCCCAGCATTCAGAAGCAGCTGCCAATAAAGTTTACATTGCTCCAGCCTCACCTTGCAGCCTCTTTTTCTTATATGCACAGGAACTTTTTCCAGAATAGTAAACATAAATTTCTTAAATTCTTCACATAGTACTGAATGCTTACATAAAGCATTCACTGTATGCTTCATTTTGATTGCATATAGATGCTTGTAAATCCTTTTTCTCAGGGGGATCAATAGTCTTACCAATATAAAAAACTGGGCAGGAAGAACAAAAAGCCACATAAAAAAGAAGTTATGTACTTACCATAGCGTTCCATGTTTGTAGTCCATCTCGCCTACATTCTTGCTGGATGAGCTCGGAGCTGATATTAGGCTCTGACTCGGCTGATACTAAAGCTCGAGAACTTTTACTGGCTCGAGGCTAACCCCTATCCCACGGTGCCTCATGGCAATTCCCCAGATCTTGTTTGCAAGAAAGCAATAATTACCTAATAGTTATGGAACTATGAAAAAACTGTGTACATGCAGACAAACCATTGTGTAACAATGTCTATGTCAGGTGGACAGCAACTACAACCAGGTCAGACAGCATAAATATAGTCCACCAGATCCTCCAGGAACAGGAAGGGGGCAGGAGGGAGTGACGCAAGAATGTAGGCGAGATGGACTACAAACATGGAACGTTATGGTAAGCACATAACTTCTTTATGTTATGTAGTCCTATCTCGCCGTAATTCTTGCAGGATGGGACAGCGTCCCTAGCATCTTTATCCCGGGTGGCTCAAGCGAAGAGACTCTTCAGCACAGTGGACCCAAAGGATGACCTGTCCCAGGAGGCCAAATCCAATTTGTAATGAGTGACCAAGGTATGTGGTCTTGCCCAAGTAGGTGCTGCACAAATAGCATCAATTGGGAGCCTAGATCTAAAGGCACACGAAGTTGATACTGCCCCTGTAGAGTGGCCTTTTACTTTGTTGGGTAACTGTTTACCAACAGTCTGATAAGCAAAGGAAATGAAATCTGAAAGCCATTTTGAAAGGGTAACCTTAGAAACAGGCAAGCCTTTATTTTTGTCCAAAAAGGAAACAAATAATTGGTCGATTTTTCTAAATTCTTTAGTCCTGTGTGGGTAAAACCTGAGAATTCTGTGGACATCTAATTGGTGTAGCCTGTATTCAGATTTATTAGAATGATTGGAAAAACACTGGTAGCTCAATAGTAGTGTTAAGATTATGTTCTGAGCATACCTTAGGAAGAAAGGAAGGGTTAGTCGTAAGTGAGACTCTATCCTTGTGTAAAACAATGTAAGGAGGACGAATAGTAAGAGCTTGCA